>NC_081185.1:32819853-33119853 GCF_029867415.1 Vicia villosa | reverse complement strand
AGGGCTTAAAGCCACACCAAAATCAGCACTAGGTGGTGGAGGAAATTTAGGAGGATTAAGTTCAACAGCCACTTCATAACGTAGTTCAGGTCGAACAGACGTGGGCAATTTCAACTTATCCAGTTTGGCAGAAAACTTTTCACGTAAAATGACCGCAGCCTCACGAACGGTCTGACTAAGATCATCAGGCCTGTAGATAGTTTCAAAGAATTTTTGAAATGCTTGGATTTCTTTAATGTGAGTCGAAGTACCTTTATGGAAGTTCGCCTGCACATCAGCAAAAGCTTCAGTTAGTTCTTGAGAAAGGCTCTCAGCATCGAAGATTTGCGTAGTATAGTAATCTGTCAACCATTGATGAAAATCTATGGTAGAATAAAAGCAGGTTCGAAAGAGACAGGTGACAGAGTGGTGATTCCAACATATTTGGAGATTTTTGACTCATATTCATCTTCTGCTAGATGCGAAGTGTGTAGACACATGTGATTCCTTTTGTCGTACAAGCATTTCGGTTTGAGTTGAACCAACCAAAATTGTCTTGAAACCAGATTTGGTTGATAACAAAGAAGACATCAGTGACTTTTTGGAGATCGAAGTCGGTGGTATAACAGCTTAGGAGTAAGGAAAGCTTCCCAAATGACCATGGATTCGGCTTGTTGATCGGAAGAAGTTGCTGGAAATTCTCGAGTAAACCATTCAGGACCTACCTTCCTTTTTACAAAAGGAGCCATGGACGGGCTAAACTGGTAACGTTTAGCGAACATCATCACATACGCTAAGAATGTTTCATGAAGCTTTCCCGTTTCTTCTTTTGGAGTTAGGTAAGCTAATCTGGTTCCTTCCACTGTTCGATTCTTTATAGTTGTACTTTCTTCATCCACAACACTTTTGTAAGGGAGGTGAGCCTCAAAAGTGGCATTAAGCCATAGTTGCAACAACCAGAAAGGACCAGCAAAAAGAAGGGATCCTGTCTTATAGTTTTTGACGAGATCTGTTGCTTCACCAAAGTTCTCATAGAGAAATCCTAGAATTAATTGGCTTAAGTTTAGCTTTTTTCCGGAATTTATCTGGTTAGCCATACAGAGATATCTCTTTGCTACTTGGATAGACCTAGAACAAAAGACACATCTTGAAAGCCAGAGTGCTAGAAATGCAATGTGTTCTTCATCAGTGACTTCCGTTGTCGTATGAACATGGTACCTTTGAATGAAAGCAGTATAGGTGAATGTTCCCTCATTGAACTGGATAGTATCAGTATCCATGAAGTTGGGGTCGAAGAGTTCCCCAGTTGGTCGAAGCCCGGTAATGGCAGCTATATCGAAAAGAGTAGGAGTGATCATTCCGCAAGGAATGTGGAAAGTATTGTGAGAAGCATCCCAGAAATGTACTGACGCTACTAGCATGGTTTGGTTATACTCTAAACCTGTTTTAGATAACTGAATTAGGTCATAAATCCCTAATTCTTTCCAAAATGAAGCTTTTTGCTTTTCCACTTTAGCTAGCCAAGCGTAATATAATTCAGGATCTTTTGCTAAAGGGATGGACCTAAAGACTTTCACGAAATTGGTTACATAGTTTAACCTAATTTTCTCTAAGACCGGAGAAGTTTCAGTCGAGGTTTCTTCCGCGTTGTCAGGATCAGCTAAGGTTGGATGACCATCTTCGTCTATCTTATTCTTGCTAACTAAAGGTCTAGTTTTATAATAATCATGGAAAAATTTACTCAAAGAGGGGTTATTTCCTCCCGGTAAAGGACCCACGAAAGCGTGAGTTTTTCCAGAAAGTTCAAAAGGAATGATTACCTGAGAAGCGTAGATAGCGCACGCCTCTACAGCATTTGGGTCTGGAATGTGTTCTTGATTCCCTATCTGTGTTGGATTTTGAAGTTTTTGAATAGGTTGAAGAGCATTTGAAGAAGACGCCATGAGTAAATTTGATTTAAGAAATGGGTTAAACGAGACCAAAGAAGATTTTCTTTTCTGTGATGAACGCAGGAGAATAGAAGTGAAAGTTATGTGAGGGTAGAAGTTCAAGTATTTAAAGGTTTAACAGAAACCCTTTCAAGTATTTTGGGTAAAAGTCAAAAGACACGCGGCAGGCGTTGATTTAATCCAACGGCGGTCGAACAGTTGTTAGCCTTACTCCTAATATATAGGAGTAATGATCATGAAGTAATGACAGAACATGGGAATGTAAGTTTTGAGAAGACATTTTTTGAAAATGACAAGACATTTTGAAAGTGAAGTCATAAATGATTATGACGTTAGTCAGTTGTCTTGGAACTCTAAAAAGTGAGTAAAACGAAATCTCATCATAACAAGAAACTCATATTTCTCTTGTTTTCGAAACAGGCATTTATTGGGGGCAATCTGTTGGCTGGAGATTTCGTTTAGAGGAAATATTCTTTGAAGGATTATGATTCGAAGAAAGATGGTTACTGATGACCATTTCTGAGATTAAGAATGACAACTGATGGCCATGTTTCAAGGATGTTGTTTGAGTTGGAGTGAAGATGGTTAGAATCGGAGCTAATTCGAAGTGAATTATCTTTAAAGACTTAAACGTTTTTGCGAAATACGAAGGGTGCTGAAGCTTAACGTGTTTTCGTGACATTCTCAGTTCTGATCACGTTGCCACGCGTCGAAAGAGGATTCAGGCGGGAGGATTTGAATTTTGAAGTAGTCTGCGTAACCGAACAAGGACAGATGGCGTCCCAAGGATTCTTGTGAGCAACGTGGCATCAGATTAGTGTAGGACCGTTAGGGTCGAAATTAGTATAAATAAGGGTCTTAATGTTAGGATTCCGTGTGTTCATTTTGTACAAATCACTCACAAATTACTCAAGTATCAAGTGTTTAGAGAACGAGTTCGCTGATAAATGTACGTATGACACCAACACCATTTTAAATACATTTGTATCTTTCTTTATTCAAGTACCTTTTCGTTTCCTTTATTTTCTTTGTTTAACTTTCATTTCGAAGTAACTTTACATTTCTGCATTTAACATTCTAGCACGTTATATTCTTGCACTTTACATTTCTGCAATTTACACGCTTTTATTTATGTTTTCTTTGTCAAAAGTCATATTGACATGTATAACAAGTGTTGTTTCAAGTGAATAGTCATAAGATCATATCACAAACAAGTTTTCTTGAAGTCAGAACAAACAAATATGAACCAAATCATATCGAAAGGCAATTGTTTGACTATGTCCTAGGATCAATCTAGTCGATCCTGCGAGTAACCAAAGTATATTTTATAGTTTGGAGGACTAGCGGTTGTTTACCGGAAATCACCATAAACAATACCCAAGTCATGCGGGTAAAGTCGTTAATAAACAAGATAAAGTACCTATTTTTGCCATGAGACAAAGTATTCATAGGGCCACACACATCTGTGTGTACAAGTTCCAACACTTGTTTGGCTCTCCATGCACCTTCCTTTGGAAATGGTTGTCGGTGGTGTTTGCCAAGGACACATCCTTCACACACACCATATTTTTCTTCGATTCTTGGCAGCCCATACCCCATCTTCTTTTGATAGAGTAACTTGAGACTTTCGTAATTCAAATGTCCAAGTCTCCTGTGTCATAAACACGATTCATTCTCTTCTCTGGCCATCATGCTTACATTTTTCTCATAGTTGAAAGATAGTAGAAAGCTCCTGTTGCTAGTCATCTTCACAACGGCAACACTTCTTCTTTCTGAGTCAAAAATTTTGCACTCTCTATTCTCAAAGTTTAGAGAATAGCCGTGCTCCAGAAGTTGTCCAATGCTAAGCAAATTTTCGTCTAATTCCGGCACATAAAGCGTGTCATGTATGACTTTGCTTCCTTGCTTCGTGGTGACTCCAATGCTTCCTTTCCCTTTCACTTCGACATGTTCTCCATTGCCCAATTTAACTTTTGAGCCAAATGAAGAATCAATGTTTATAAATGCTTCCTTCTGTCCGGTCATATGGTTGCTACAGCCGCTGTCCAAATACCAAACATTTTTACCTTCTTCATGCAATGCTTTTTGACAAGCAAAAAACAAATTTCCTTCATCAGATTCTCCTTCTGCGTACGAAGCATGTTGTTGATTTGCAAGACGACAATCCTTTTGAAGGTGCCCGAATCTCTTGCAATTGTGACATTGCGGTTTGCCTTTGTTCCAAAAGTCCTTCTCATCATGAGTGCCGCTATTACAAATTTTGCACCATTTGTTTGATGCTTCATTCCATCTTCCGCCATTTGCGCCTCTTCCAGATCTGCCACGTGAGTTTCGACCTCTGCCTCTTCCAAATCTGACACTTCTAGAAAACTCACCTCTAGTTTGTATTTGGGGCTTATTTTCACCATTGTTTGGCTGAATGTTGAGTTTAGATTGAAAGGCACTCTCAATTGATTTTTCAGAATGTCATAACATCTTTTGCTCGTAGGATCTCAAAGACCCCATCAACCCATGAACAGTCAGGTTGATAGATCCTTGGTTTCTTCAATCACATCCACCATTGGGTCAAATCTTGCTGTCAAACTGATTAGAATTTTGTCAACAATTTTGCGATCTTCTATCGTATCACCATGCGACTTCATCTGATTCACCAACTCGGAGAGTCTGTTGAAGTACTCATTTAGGCTCTCGTTCTCCTTCATACTTTCATTTTCATAATCTCTCTTAAGAGATTGAAGCTTCACCGTTCGCACCTTTGAGTCTCCTTTGAACTCTTGTTGTAGGATACTCCAGGCTTCTTTCGATGTTTTAGCTCTTATAATCCTTGGGAAGATTGTTAGAGAGACTCCTCTTTGAATCATTCCGAGAACTCTAGCATCTGTGATCTTCTTCTTCTTCAACTCTTCAAGCCATTGGCTTGATTCTTCAACTTTTTCTTTTAATTTTTCAGCCTCCGTTGGTGCCGGTTCTTCATATCCGTTTTTGACATACTCTAGAACATCCAAAGATGTGAATAGAGTCTCCATTTTAACAACCCAAAAATCATAGTTCTCTCCTTCAAATAGAGGAACTTTGACATTGTTGTAAGTTTCAGAAGGGTTGTTTGTAAAAGCCATAACTTTTGTTGTTTTTGCTGCAGCTGCAAGGATCTGCAGCTCTGATACCACTCTGTTGGTGGTATTCTAGAGGTGGTATGTTATAAATTATAGTGTTGCAGGATTCTGCAGAGGAAAACTGGTTTTAGTCACTTTCTGCACTATACTTCTACTGGTAGAAGAACATTGAAAAAACTGCTGATTTTATTGAATTCACCACCCACTGCTATATATTTCTTAGCATTACAAAGCCTCTATATAGGCTTGAATCAAAACTGACATAGAAGACAATAAGATGATAATTAAGATGAGGACTCTTTGGTTCTCTCATCTTAATGATACAACTCTAACATAACTCTAAATAAAGACAATCATTATAATGTGATGGTTACACTTCTTTCATAATGCTTACTAATAGTGGTGGTTACAACGCATTAATTTTAACATTTCTCCATTCATCATCACCTTTACTTCAACAATCATCACCATCAAGAACCGTTTCCAAGATTCAAACATACTCTGAGTTTATTTCTTAGAGAGTGAAGGCTTTGTGTGCTTCTCATCATCAGCATCAAGCTTCAAGATCCGGTAGAGTTTTCTGAAGAAGTTGGCTTAAGATTCGCATCAGGTAAGCTTTCAAAACCTTCTTAGCATGATTAGATGAGTGTGATAGGGCATTTTCATTGTTGTCGTGCTCTGCTACCGGAGGCTGGAGCTTAGCTCAAATTTTTGTGGTGGATGTATGTTGCATTCGATTTTGTTACAGGATCTTATGGCTGTGATTACATGATTTTTATGCATGCTTCTATACGTTTGATCACCATGTCTAGACTCAGTGTGTTGAAACGAAGAGCAGTGTTTGGTTTCATCTTGTTTTTGAAAGTTTCCGAAATTAGGACTTAGAGGATATCATTCATTTTTAATGATTGATACTTTGTATAGAAAAACTAAGCTCAGATTCAGAATCTACGCACAAAATCGAGTAGAACGGTATGGGTTTCATGGTTTTCTGGATGTGTTGACTCGGCTCCGTTAGGGCTTTACGCCAGAGAAGATGACTCGAGGTTGCTCCGGCGTCTGTTCTTATTTTCCATATCTTTTTCATGTGCTTGTGAGGATTATTGCATGGTAAGTGGTGATTGGCTGCGAGACGTTTGTCTTGTAGTGACTTTAAATTGGACTGTCCCTAATGATAAATGTTATCGTTATTTTATATCACGTTGGAAAATGTAATAGAGGTTAAAGGTAGTGCACTGACAGTGTAAAAAAGTTTTACACTGTCATCCAATAGAAACAAATCGTTTTGCCATGTCATATAAGTTTTTTTAAAATTACAGTCTGACTTGTCCTGATTCATGGTCGTGATTGGTTGACAGTGTAAAACTTTTTTACACTGTCAGTGCATCACCCATTTTCTCAATGTAATAAGGTGATGATAGAATAATGCTGAATATTGAAATGGGAATGATAATGTGGTGAAATGATTCTGGGCCACGAAATGACATGGGCTTGATACTTTTTACTGAACCACACTCCTTTATTACTAACTGCAGTGCACATTTTTGTTGGGCTCTACATAACTTGTTTTCCACACCCCCTGGATTGAGCCCAATTGCAACAATAATAGAGATTCAGTTCAATTACTTTCTACTAACTCACCCCCTGTTAGGTAGATTTTGAATTTTATTGGGTTAATAGTAGTTCACCCACTGTAACGTTAGCGAATTTTGCTTTTCCCCCTCCCTAACTTTTGGCAACGGTTTTTTCAAAAAACCTGTTGCCAAAACCTGCCTTTGACAACGGTGGAGGGTAAACCGAAACACGCTCATATTACAGGGGGTAAACTACTATTAACCCAATTTTATTTGAACTTGTTTTACATCACAACTTTTGCTTGTTAAATCATTTTCTACTCAAACTAAAAAATTCCAAAAAAAAATGCTTTTTAAACACGAAAATGTGTTAGGATGCTTGTAAATATTTTTGTGGATTTTCCTTTGGTATTTTTTAGAGGCCTTTTCCTTACATAGGTTCACATTGTGCTTTGTTTTGATACATTTTCCAATTATTTTGATTGAAGGACTTAGGGAATTAATTTTGAGCTAAATTTTTGTGGGCATTCAGTAGAGTCATGTATGATATTGTGTATGAAATATAAAGTCCAAATATTTATTTTTGCTTGGTTAATTGTGTAAGTCTTTAAGGCTCGGTTCTTCTCCTATGTGTACATATACTTGGTGGTTGTTTACTAGTTTTAGGTAATGCACTTGTGCAATCTAATTGGATAATTTTGTGGATATAATGAGGAGTCTTTAGAGAACTTAGGTGACCTATAATTTGTTTTTTAAATTACTCTTTCTTTCCTTGTTTGAATTGTTCTCTTAAGATGATAGCAATGTGGTCTTTGATCCAACTTTTGACATGAATTTGTTAACTTGGTCTATAAATTTGTAAATACTTTTTGGTATGATACCTTGAGTGTATGAACACCTCTTAGAGGTCCTTCCTTGATGGATTTAATTGATTGCTTCCATGATAAGCATGCTCCTAATTGCACTTATTTCTGCACACTTGTTTGACGTAGTTCACATATGTTTGTAGGATGATTGTTTTGGTCTGAACTTGTTGATTAACATGAGTTACCATGAGGGTTTATGACCCATAATTTGTGTGTTGTGGCTGAATATAATTGATATTTTTTGGGTTCCATTTTCTCAAATCTTATTCTCTTTTCAATGGAACCTAGTTTAGGAAACTTTTGTGTTTTTTTTTTTTACACAGGAAACTTCTGTGTTGTATGAACATTATTTGTACATAGAACTTGATGTTGGTTTATCTAATTAATTGAACATTCTTTGTGAAACATAAGGGTATGTAAATGTATGCTTTTCTACTACCTCATGACTTGTTCCCATGTTTTGTATGTTATATGCTACTTCTAAATGTCATATGTTTGTTACTTGATCATGTGTTGATGCATGCACTACTTTGACATAACTTGTGAATCTTTTTGTTGATGCCATGAGACTTTGCTTTTGGTTTTAAGACATCTAAACACATTCTTTGATACTGCCCTAGATGGATGTATACCTTGCGTTGTTTGTTCTTGGCTTGTTTAATAAGTTTGTGTATCATTACATGTCAATACTTGTTCCTTCCATGACATGATGAAGTATGTACAATATTAGGCTAGTTTGTCAATGTTTGATTACTTGAACTTGCCATGATTGTATAAAGCCACTTTTGATACATAATCATATGCCATGCCATGATTTCTTCATTGTCTTGATGTTTGGTTTGATAACATGAACATATTTGAGCCTTTTGCTTATGGGTTTGAAACTTGATGTTAGTGTTGATTCACTTGTATGATAGGAATATCTTAACGAAGAGTGTGATATCTTGAGCTCCTTTGAGCTAATTTTTTAGGGTCTTAACATGTTGTTTTAATGATCATTTGAACTTGGAATTAAGGGTTCATTTAGAATGCAATTCACCTTAAAATCATGAAGAGTGCTAATTGTATTTGTTGCTTAGGTTTACCACCTATTCTTTGGATGTGACACTTTGGTGGTGTTAAGGGTGAATTAGGTACATGTTTAGGGGCTGGAGTATACATGTTATGTTTGTTTGATTGGTTAATCATGCTTGCTTTGCCATGTTTGTCTAGGTGATTACTGTAGCGGGGAAAATCTGAGATCGAAGCCATGGAATTGTCTCGACTCAATATTTCGTTTGAAATCGCCACCGCGCTTTATTGTTTCCAAAAGAAAAGGGAAAATAATGTAAAACCCAAAGTTTGTTTTTAAAACAAAAAGAGAACTCAGGTTCGGGTGTTGATTATACAAAGGGAAGGTTTTAAGCACCCCTCATATCTGTGGTATTCCACAGGAACCTTTTTGAAAATCTGTGTCGTGTGTGCTAAAAAAGGGTTTGTTTTATTTTTAAAATAAGCTCGGCAAGACATAAGCCTTGTGCCTACATACCTCCTCGGTGCAATGGAGAAGTCAGAGTTAATGTAGTTCCGCTAAAAAGGAAAACATTTTTTAAAAAAACGAATAAACACTTTATCATCGTCGGAGAGAAATACTCAGCCATTGATCTTGAGCATGAAAACAAATGAGTTCTTTGCATCGCAAATTAAATAAGGGCTCCAACTCGGATAAAATCAACGAGTATGCCACTAGCTCTCTCACGCGGAAAAGATCTCATTATATCAATCAATTTCAAAATCGTGGGGTATAACCACTCGTTCCGACAATTAACAGTGTCTAAACTTTTTGAAGAAAAAGGCCACTAATGGGCAAAAGATATTTTTAAAGAAAGGTTTTAAAAAGGTTGCAAACATAAGAAGGTTTTGTAAAAAGAGAGAAGATTTTGAAAATTTAAGAATGCGAGGAGATGAAGAGGCTATCCTATTGCGTAAAATAAAAGCTAAGGAAAAGAACGGTCTAACCGAAATAAGAAGCCAACACTTAACATTATGAGTCAAGGTAGATTTCCCATCCTTTGGACTTACCAATACTAAACCAACACATTACCACTTGGGGATCTAGAGAAACTTATTATCTTAGCACCACTTTGCATTAAGCACATTAAAATTCTGATGAAAATCGGGCAGAGTAACGGCTGTTTTCGGGTAAAATCCTTATCTCAATGCCTTGGAATTAACCATCAAGGACTTTCTAGGAAATACCTGCATACACAAACAGACAACAATCCAATGCAAGACAGACAGAACAATCACAGAGTAATAACAGAATAAGGGTCCAAAGGCACTAAGTCCATAAGTACGAATCTCCAAAATGCTCGGGATAGTAACCAATAGTCCGAAAGAGAGCCTTAAGTGTTTTTTAGATTTTTGTTGTTTATTAGTGTTTTAGCATAAAAGTAAAGTATGGTCCAAGTGGACAAAAGAAAATAGCGGAAACATAAACAATACGTCCAAATGGACAAAGAAAAAATAGCGGAATATAAACGTGATGAAATGATAAAGTAAAGCATAAAGCAAAATATAAAGAGCAATATAATAAATTGCGGAAATTAAAGTCAATTGTTAGATGTTAAAGATAACCATCTTGAAACTTGTCAAGTATGTTATCAAAGTTAGTAAGAAAGATCGATGGTGAGTGAAGGATGTTCTCGGATTTAAATTCAATGGAACTTTATCAGAAGCTTGATAAAATCATAGCGACTACACGATAAATTTCCATAAGTCTTAAATCAACCGCATACAATTCTCTTCCATATTTGATATTTTTTTATTCGGGACACGAAATATTGCGCTATGGTAAGCAGATCGCCAAGTGATTTATGTAGAAATCACCCTACAACGAGGCCGGTCAAAACTTTATGTGCTAATGCATGCGAGAGAAGCGATATGTAGATCACTCTCTGTTGAAAGTATTTGTGGGTAAATATTTTCGGTATATATCGTATCCACAGAGATTGGTTTAATATTACTGCCGTTCTATAGTTGTTTATTTTAAGTGAGAAAAATAGTTGAGTTTGTTTGTTTGTTCTCAAATTGCATCTAACAGAATAATAATTGACTGATAAAAAGCTTAAAGATGATTAACAATGGTAAACGAATATGTTGAGTTCTAGGGTTCATCAACCTATTCCTATACAATTTATTAATTAATCCTTATTCGAACAATCATTTGACTTATTATCTTCACTTATCCTCAAATATGACTCCATGTCTGCAAATCAAATTAGATAAACTTTTATCGGTATGAGATTCGATCTCTCCAAATATCAATATCGATAATAGTAATAAAGAACGATAATTATGAAAACCCGATCACAATTCCATCTCTGCAAATTGTGATTGAATCAATATAGTAACCTAGGGCAAAAGTTAGAATCCTTTCTTTCGATCAAAGACTCCACAATGATTTAAGATAAAAATAAGGTTTCTTATTGATAATAAATTCAAACAATTGTTCATAAGAATTAATCAACGGTATTGTATATGCATAAGTTAACTACTACCTTAAACTCAACAAGAAGAATTTAGCTCTCCATAGATATGAAGAACAAACAAGGTTTCATGGATGGATTCATCTTCATCAAGGGAATGTCTTCAATTGATGTTGAATTCACCGCCGAATGTTGTTTGTTGTTCTGGATTAGGATTGCTCTCTGAATTTCGCTCACAAAAGTCTCTCTTCCCAAGTTTTTATTTATGAGGATTAGGGCTTGTATTTATAGCCTTTTCCTTTATAACGCAGCCACCGCGGTGCGACACGGGCTGGCGCGGCGCGAACCCAAGTCAGAGGGTTCTCGCGCGTCTCGCCTATGATTGGCGCGGCTCGCCACTTGCTTTAGCTCAAATCTTTGTGATTCCTCTTCTTCAGAGCTTCTCCGCTTGCGTGTTCCTTCGTCTTTGCTTCTTAACTTCAATATCTGCACAAATAACACCCAAAGTGACGCAAGTCGTTCTACAATTAACATCGAACCTCAAAAGTTCAATTCTAACCATAAAACCCTTAAAAATCATAAGATATAATCACTTTTAGCTCAAAAGGTAGTTAATGTAACACATGAAAATACCATTAATTCACTTCTAACAAACTCTCCCCAACTTAGAGTTTTGTTTGTCCCTAAACAAAATTACTTACCTCAACAAAACAACAAAAACATACCAACAATCATGCCACAAGTTTTTCAAAAAGGTTTTTCAAATGGCTCAATTCAGCAGCCAAATCAGATATTCCTCATCTCCCTGCAAACTCATAACACATACATGAAACAGATTTTGAAAGAAAATTACCTCCAGAAGTTCAAAACACTACACAATTGCAATCGAATCAGCACTAATCACTCTCATCAAAAAGTATGATGAATAATAGAGGGGTTAAACACTCATCCAAACAATTAAATCAACAAAAATCCATATCATACGTTCACCATATTGTTAGCATCAAGTCCTGTGGAATCTGAGAATCAGAAGGTCTTTCCAGGGTTGTAGTGTGGTTTAAGATTCAAAGAAAAGAAGGCAAACGAGGGTTGTTCCTATTCTAGGGAAGCATCTGAATCATAACTCCTTTCCTTTTCCTTTATACCTTCAACTTTTTTCACCCCTTCTTCTTTTTCATTCGTAGCTCGCTGTTTCTTTTTTTTTCTCTTTCAAACAACTTTTTTCTTTTGTTTTTTTTTTCAAGCTACGAATCTCTTTCGTTCTTTGCAAATCACCACTTGCAGACTTACTCTTCTTTTGATTATGACTCTCCCCAACTTGGAGATCAACCTGTATTTAGATTATATGAATGCTCCCCTACTTTTCTATGAAGGTCAAAGAGAAAACACATCACCAAAGTTTATGGTCGATGGTCCAAAACAAAACTTTTTATTGAGATCAAAACTCACCAGGTGTTTCCTTGGTGCATATGATGAAATTTACTTTGACCTCAGGCTCAAAGAATGGTTAGCAAAGGATCACACTCTCACAGAAGAAAATAAGTTTTAGGATGAAACCAGCTCAAAGAACTCTCAGATTAAAACAAGTGCCAAAATCACTTCCACAGATTTCCACAAACGATGCGACAAAAGGTTTAGCATGATACAAACAAGTCAAAATAATCGATGGTCTCCTGCATATAGTAAACAATGGAAAGCTTTCCTCACAATGGTTAAGGCTAAGCCGATCCAACTAAAATAGTGTACCATAAAGAACTTCTGATGAGTATTTACTAACAACCTATGTTTCATGCGCACATTCGGAGTTTGAGTTTGAAAATTCATACCTGACTTGTCACTTATTGAAAAAGGAAGTGAAAGATTAATTTTTCAAAAATTTCCACTCACTACCACTTTCATGCATGTTGCTCCATTGTTGGTACTTTCACTGTCTTGTTTGAGATTTTCATTATGCTACAGAAACTACTCATTCTAAACTGAGGACAACTAACAAAAATTAAAAAGCAACAATGACATAAAATAAAAAAACATAATGACATAAAAAAATAAAAAATCATCACGACAGTTATCATAAACATAACAGCTCACTATCCTCCTCTGGTCGCTTCAGGAACTCATCTGGTCGAGCACCTGCACCCCCCCAAAAGAAGAGGGTTGGGCTCCGGCTAACCACAGTACGCAAGACGACTGAGGGCAGGTTAGAGGAAAAATTCTGCTTTCGCATCACCGCGGCGCGCGCAGATCTTCCGCGACGCGCGAAAGCTTCTGCCAACATATCGTGCCTCGGTATGAGGTCTCGCGGTGCGGTGCTGTATTTTGGTTAGGTTTCTGTTCCTACTCAATCACACTGGTCTGATGATACATAAAACTAAAATTAAAAACGAGAAAACAATAAAAACTTACTGCGTTGGGTTGCCTCCCAACAAGCGCTTTGTTTAACGTCGTTTGAGCTCGACGGTCGACACTTTCAAGGAACTAAAAATGGTGCATGTTGCTCCACTCCCCCGAAGTAATCTTTCAACCGTTTTCCATTAACGGTCCAACTCTCATTTGTCTTAGGATTCTCTACCACAATGGCTCCATAATTGCATACCACTTTTACCACAAATGGTCCCGACTATTTTGACTTCTCTTTATTCGGAAATAACTTGAGTCTTGATTTGCACAAGAGCACCATTTTTCCAACTTGAATTTCTTTGTGGCTGATGTTTCTATCATGAGATGCTTTCATTTTGTCTTTCTGAACTTGATTTTCAGCATCTTTGAGTTCTCCTTCGGTGGCATCGATTTGGAAAATATCCTTCTTGTTCTTAGGATGCTTCTTGGCTTCGAAAAGATTAAACTTTACCTCTTCATCTTGCACCCTTACTTTCATGATCCCCGCATCCATATCAATCATCATTCGGGCGGTTTTCATGAATGGTCTTCCAAGAATTAATGGTACCTCATGATCTTCCTCCATGTCAACTACCACAAAATCCACCCGGAAAAAGAATTTGTCTACTTTTACTAGCAAATCTTGAACCACTCCATATGGTGAGGTGATAGACTTGTCGGCTAATTGCAATGTCATCCTAGTAGGCTTCGTCCCAATATTCCCTAATTTCTTGACAATGGATAAAGGGATTAAGTTGATGCTAGACCCCAGATCAATCAACCCGTCACCAGTGAAGTTACCTCCAATATTTAATGGAAAAGTGACTCGTCCTGGATCGGATTCCTTTCTTGGAGTAGTTCTTTGGATTATGGCACTACACTGGGCATCAAGCAACACGGTCTCCTCATCTGTGTACTTCTTTTTCTTTGTGATTATATTCTTCATGAATTTAGCATTCTTGGGCATTTGCTCCAATGCTTCGGCAAATGGAATATTTATATGAAGTTGTTTAAATATGTCCATAAACCTTGCATGTTGCCTAGCATTATCTTTCTTTGATGGTGCATGTGGGTATGGGAGGTGCTGACTCGGTATCACCTTGCTTGCCATCTTGTCACATGCTTTCTTCCTTTTGGATTGATCTCTTTTTTTCACTTGTTTATTCACCTTAGTTACAACAATTTCATCTTCCTCATCTTCCGCTGCACGATTATCATCTTCCTTCTCAACATCCTTGTTTTCAACTTCCTCATCAAGCACTTTTGCACTCTTTATTGAAGTGGCATTGCAAGTTTCTACACAAGTCATAGGATTTTGAAAAGTTGAGACTTGCCTTACGTTTTGCTCGGTGAAGAATTTGGTAAGTTGAACATCTTGCGTTTCCCGGTTTTGTTGAATGGCTAAAGAGAATTGCATGAATTGATTCATGGTTTCCTCTAACTCAGTGGGTCCTCTTTGATAACCTTGATTATAGTGTGAAAATCCTTGTTGTTGGTATTCATGGTTAGCCATATGATACTCCATCGCATCTTCCGATGTGCACCATCCGATATCATGAAACTCATTAACTTGAGGTGTGAACTGTGACACACTTTGAAGGAGATACTCCATTTGTTGAAATAGGATTTCGTTTTGAGCATGAATCGCAACATTTATATTTGGGTCAAACATTCCGACAAACACAAATCTACAAAACTAGCAAACAAGTGAAATAACAAGAAAAAAATAATAATAATAAAAAAATCAAAATTAAAAGACTATTGCAATAACAAAATCTAAAATAAAGTAACTAACTCAAAATATAAAATAAAGGAACTAAACTATAAATCTAAAATTAAGTTACTAAACAAAAAATCTAAAAATAAGTAACTAAACAAAAAATCTAAAAATAAGTAAATAACTAAAAATAATATAACTAAAAATAAGGAAATAACTCAAAAATAAAAAACTATTGCAATGCGTGCAATATTGACACCAATCCCCGGCAACGGCGCCAATTTGTTGAAAGTATTTGTGGGTAAATATTTTTGGTATATATCGTATCCACAGAGATTGGTTTAATATTACTGTCGTTCTATATTTGTTTATTTTGAGTGAGAAAAATAGTTGAGTTTGTTTGTTTGTTCTCAAATTGCATCTAACAGAATAATAATTGACTGATAAAAAGCTTAAAGATGATTAACAATGGTAAACGAATATGTTGAGTTCTAGGGTTCATCAACCTATTCCTATACAATTTATTAATTAATCCTTATTCGAACAATCATTTGACTTATTATCTTCACTTATCCTCAAATATGACTACATGTCTGCAAATCAAATTAGATAAACTTTTACCGGTATGAGATTCGATCTCTCCAAATATCAATATCGATAATAGTAATAAAGAACGATAATTATGAAAACCCAATCACAATTTCATCTCTGCAAATTATGATTGAATCAATATAGTAACCTAGGGCAAAAGTTAGAATCCTTTCTTTCGATCAAAGACTCCATAATGATTTAAGATAAAAACAAGGTTTCTTATTGATAATAAATTCAAACAATTGTTTATAAGAATTAATCAACGGTATTGTATATACATAAGTTAACAACTACCTTAAACTCAACAAGAAGAATTTAGCTCTCCATAGATATGAAGAACAAACAAGGTTTCATGGATGGATTCATCTTCATCAAGGGAATGTCTTCAATTGATGTTGAATTCTCCGTCGGATGTTGTTTGCTGTTCTGGATTCGGATTGCTCTCTGAATTTCGCTCACAAAAAGTCTCTCTTCCCAAGTTTTTATTTATGAGGATTAGGGCTTGTATTTATAGCATTTTCCTTTATAACGTAGTCACCGCGGCGCGACACGGGCTGGCGCGGCGCGAACCCAAGTCAGAGGGTTCTCGCGCGTCTCGCCTATGATTGGCGCGACTCGCCACTTGCTTTAGCTCAAATCTTTGTGATTCCTCTTCTTCAGAGCTTCTCCGCTTGCGTGTTCCTTCGTCTTTGCTTCTTAACTTCAATATCTGCACAAATAACACCGAAAGTGACGCAAGTCATTCTACAATTAACATCGAACCTCGAAAGTTCAATTCAAACCATAAAACCCTTAAAAATCATAAGATATATTCACTTTTAGCTCAAAAGGTAGTTAATGTAACACATGAAAATATCATTAATTCACTCCTAACACTCTCCGAAAGCAATACCGCACGAAAAGAAAAATAAGGAGCGATCTAGTCTTTACCAAGAATCCATAAGAATTCTCAAGGTATTAAGACTTTCATCGATCAAAAGAAAAAGAAATAAAAGATGGAACCACATTAAAATCTCCTTTCATCCATAATTTCAATCACTTAATTTTGCGGATTTGGATTCTCATCCTATCGACGCCCTAACTCCATTGAAATTAGAGAGAAATTAGGCCTCTAATTTGTGATTCAAAGAAAATATCAAAAGAATGGAGTAGAAGAAGAGTTAGAACCAAAAACAAGTCAAAAATAGCAAAAACAAGCATTCTGCCTCACTGGAAATCGATTTACCTCTGTAGGAAATCGATTTCCTGCCTGCAGAATCCAAATCTGGCGCAAAAAACAGAGTGGAAATCGATTTCCTGCGCACAGTTTTCAAAAAATAGCATTATGAACTATAAAACTTGATTTAGACAAACATACAAACACCTTATGATCACATATCAATTAGAGCACGAATTTTCCACCAATTCACCATCAAATAGGACCAATATAGCATCAATGATGCATCAAACACAAGCAGCAAAGATCTACATCTTAGAATTTAGGAATTTACCAATTCTTGAACCAAATTGTTGGAGTAGCTTCAAGAACAAGCACAAAGTGTGTAGATCTTTCACAATTGGAGATGAACAAACAAAGGAAAGAGAGAAATGTAGGAGGTTTAGTTCAAAATTAGTAAGATTCAATGTGAATCTCACTAATTCTATGAAAATGAACTTTGGGTGAGGGTTTTGGAAAGGGTGAGAAATGAATTTGCAAGCAATTTTTTGGCTCTCCAAGCTTGAGAAATGAGAGAGTAGAGACCTCTATTTATAGGATGAGAGCAAGAGTAGTGGCAATTTGGTCATTTTGCTCTTGGTTAATTAACTTGTGTTTAATTGGTACTTAAATGGCATTTAAATGGTAAAAATGGTAAAATGGGGTTTAAGTGGGTTTAATGAAGGGATTAATTTTGGTGAGGTGGAAAATAGATAAAATGATCAAATAAAAAGGTGCCAAAATGATGTCAAGCTTCCCTCCTTATATTTTTTTGAATTTTGCGCACAGGAAATCGATTTCCCATATGGGTAAATCGATTTCCACCTTCCAATTTTCAAAAATTTTCTTCTTGCACTGTTTTGATTTTTGCCCAATCTTTTACCTGTAAAATATAAACAAAAGAGACAAGAATGCATATTTTTTTTGATTTTGGTTAGTATGAACAAATAAAAAGCTAAAAGTGCTTGATGATTCCCCTCAGAGACAATCACAGTATCAAAGATAGAGCCTCACAATGGTGCTCTTGATTAATGATTAATATGCAATTGATGTATGATTTTAGGGTCAAAAATTGGGGTATGACAATTACCTACTTGCATATTCTAATGAGAGTGAACCTTTCGTTCATCTAATGCTTGTTTGGTTGATACATCATGTTTGACTGTGTTTGCTTTGGGTTTCATTGTTGTGTAGTCTCTATTGATTAAGAGTACACTTGGTTAGAGACTTGATACAGTCATCAACCATGGGTTTCATTTGTGCTTGTCTCTCTTTATTAAGAGTAGACTTTGTTTGAGACTTGATTAAGCTCTCAAATTTGGGTTTCATTGTTGTGTAGTCTCTCTTGATTAAGAGTTAGGTTGGTTAGAGACTTGATAAAGTCATCAACCATGGGTTTCATTTGTGTGTGTCTCTCTTGATTAAGAGTAGACTTTATTGGAGACTTGATTAAGTTCTCCATCTTGGGTTTCATTTGTGAGTTCTCTCTTATTTGAGAGTATATAGTTCTTAAGACTTGAATAAGTTCTCAAGTGAGGTTCATTTGTGTAATTCTTGATTGTTTAAGTTTGACCTTATGTCTTGATACTTGTTTAAGTACTCAAGTAAGGTGATTATCTCTTGTTGCTTATCTTTTGCTTTATGATTTCCATGCTCTCTTAGCATTGTGATTCTATTTTGATTAAAATGAGTCATATAGACCTTAGGTTGAAATCCATGCATGCCAACATTAAGTAGAATTCCCCTTCATCCTTGACCTTAGGGCCACCGTTGTATGATAGCAAATAAGAAATAGATTCCTTTAGTTTGTATGTTCCCAATGTGCATATAAAAACTAAAATCTCTAATCCTTAATAAAACACCTAATAAAGGCTGAAATTTCATAAAGAGGGAGGAGAAGCTCAAGTCTCGCTTGTTTAAGGGAGTCACTAGAGTGTATTTTTCCCAACAAAAACACAAACCAATTGCAAGTTTCATAAGGACTCTCATCCACTAAAAAACACACAGCAAACATAAAAAACATAGAAAGTAGTTAGCAGAACTATGGCGCTCTGACTTCTCCTTTGCACTATGGAGGTACGTAGGCATATAGTTCACCACTCTAGCGAGCACAATAATTATTAAAACATTTTAGTTTATTCATGCATTTATTTCCCCTTTAGCAAGTAAGTAGTTAAGTAGATACACCCTTTGATTAGAAACAAACAAAAGCGGATCCCGTCGAGTACGACGAACGTGAGGGGTGCTAACCCCTTCCCCTCGTGTAACCGACTTCCTAACCTTTTTCTCTGGTTGTAAGACCTTGTTCTTGTTAGGTTTTCTGATATTCCTTTCTCTTTATGAGATAAATATATTAGTGGCGACTCTGTTATTTTTCGCGGTAGCAACACATGTGTCAATCGATTAGATTGTCATAAAATACATTTATTTGAAATTTCTTTTTGAGTCAACCTCTATTCTATAAATAGAGGTCCATTTGCTAATTTCATTTTATCTAGAATTGTGCTCTGAAATAAATCACTTTATCCCCCCCTCTCTCTCTAAACCTCTTTTTTACTTTCTCTCACTAATACTTTAGCCTTAATGCCTTTGTGAGAAAAGTTCTTTTATGAGTAAGAACTTAAGTGTAATTCTGGAAGGGTATAATTATAAAGTTCACCATGGAACCTTTGCTTATACCTTGGGTGAACATAACCCACTCTCTCCCATCAAATCCATATGAAGTAACTCTAGAACTTTTGAGGTCGTAAGATGTTGGAGCTTTTTGTAGGGCATCTTGGAGTGCTTGCATATCTGGCACTTCCCATAGATTTTGCCTTCTTTAATCTTGAGTTTCGGTAAGGTAGATATAATCTTCTTCATGCTCTTGAGGTTGAGATGACCATGTTTTTGGTGTTATAGCTTAGTCTCATCAACCTTGGATATCAAACATGATGATGGTTGAGATATCCACATATGATAGTTGTCTTTTGATCTTGAACCCTTCATTAACACTTCTTGATCTTTGCTGGTGACAATACATCTAGACTTGTTGAAGTTCACATTCAGACCTTGGTCACATAGTTAATTGATGATAATCGAGTTAAAAGTTAGACCTTATACTAGCAGCACATTCTCAAAGCAAGGGAAACCTAAACTAACCAGGTTACCAATACCCTAGATTTTACCTTTTGCTCCACTACCAAAAGTAACATAACTATTAGAGTAATGTTTTAACTCTTCTAGATGGTTCTTTTCTTTTGTCATGTTCCTGGAACATCCATTATCAAAGTATCAGTCTTCTCTTGAGGAAACTCTAAGAGATATATGGGCTATGAGACTTGTGGTTGTTACTTTAGGTTTCCATATTTTCCTTGCTTCAACCTTCTTGCCTGTTTTTCTGTCGAGCCTTGGTTGACTATAAGACTAAGGATAACCATACAATTTATAGTAGTAAGGCCTTATATGACAATATCTTCCATAATGATGACATCTCACAGGAGAGTTCTTGTAGCCTCTATATTAAGGGTACACAAGTCAAGCAGTTTGTTGAGACATATGGTATGCCATTAGAAGTTCAATTATCTTCTCAGGATGAACAAACTTCCTAGAGGGAATTTTGATCTTTTTTGTTCATGAAACAGTAGTCAGACCCTATAGCCTTCATATTCCTTGACACCTTCACATCTTCGAATATATCATCTAACATATCTGAACCATTGTTCAACATACGTACACACTTTATTATATTATTAAGTTTGAGTTTTAACAATGTGACTTACTCTTATAGACCTACAATGGCTTAGCCAAGTTTCTCTTTTTTCTAAAGGATAACACTTATAGTTTCCTTTTGTTTCTCTCCTAATATGCAAGCTTCCTTCCACTGATTGTATAAGATTTTGTATGTTCAGTTAACTCTTCATCACTGATTTCTACATCATTAGAATTACTACCAGAATCATATTTTCCAAGGAAAACCATCACTTTACTAGTTGTTTCTCTTTCATTCTCATCATCAGAATTAGACCACGTGATTGACAATCCTTTTTTCTATTTGTAGAGGATTCCGTTTTTATTTTTATTTTTTCAAAAAAACCTCTAACAAAAAATTTGTTTTATTTTTATTTAAATTTAAATCTCCCAATGATTAGATTTGATCTTATTCAATCTACCAAACAAATCTAATTAACACATTACTAAAAGATAGCAAAATATGTGCTCATTACAGTCATTTTGAAACACGTAACGCAACAATATCATAATGGATAGTTAACGCACAACATTAACGTGTTCAATAGAGTAAAAATCTAGCAATAATCATAACAAAAATAGTATGAAATACCAGCAATAGTCTCAACAAACACACAATGGCTACACAAATGAACAACATCCAGAAAAAAAATCGACAAGCAATTGAAATCAACATACGCACGCCAATACAAACTTAATGCAAGTAAATGGCCTAAGCTTTAACCATCAAACAACAACAATACAAAGAAACATGGTCGAAAAGTCGAATTGAATACCAACCGAATTGACGAACCCGAGTTAGCTCATTATTGCTTTGAAGTTGTCGAGTTATTGTTCTTGGTGATGTTGCTTCAATGTTGTTGTGATGTTTGATGGACGCGAATTATGAGCTTGTCGATGTCGAATCAGTGTTGTGGATCTGTTGATCATGGATGGAGTATGATGATTAAAGGAGAGGATGAAGTGAATGGTTAGTTGCAGGTTACATTGGTTGGAAAGAGATGGTGTTAAAGTGGTTAGATCAACGCCAATTTTATGTCACGGAGAGAAAGGTGAAGTATGGTGATGGATACGTGAATGTGAAAGTTTAGAGCAATGTGTATGGTGGTTTTCGGTGCAGTGTGTAACTTCCCGATTTTTATGTTAAATAATTATTTTAGTAATAGTTATTTATTTAATTATCATGTGGTGTGATAATTAATTATTGTGTGAATTATGTGTTAATTATGTTATTTGGATTATTAGGTGTATAATATAATAATTCAATTGGGCCTAATTATTAGAAGTAGTAGTAATAAAAGGGTAAGAGTGATTAAGTCCATTTAATCAAATAAGATAGTAAGAGTAGAGATTAGGTTAGTCTCATAACTCTCAATTGGAGAAAGAGAATGAGAGAACAAAATAAGAGGAAAATAGAGAAGAGAGAAGGAAAACCTAGAAGAAAAAATCTTCAAGAGGTAAGGGGGAGAATTTATGTTATTATGGGTGTATATGTTATGCAATGGGTAGATTACATGTTAGGTGTGCTTCATCTTAGCGTAGGTTCCTAAATTGAAAATTATTATTTTTGGAAAATGGTTTCCGAATAGGGAAGCTTATAATTTATCATAATTTTTGAGAATTTTCTGGAATTTATTGTGCATATTTGGGTAGGTTTAGAAGGCATCTTGTGTGGAACTTAACTTGGTAAATTCTTGTGTTTCTATGTTTGACTTTGGTGAATTGTGGAAGATAAAATGGATTAGTTTTTCAGTTATGTGTTATGTGTAATCGTCAATGCAACGTGAATGCTTTATTGATAATGAATGTATATTATGCAACGTGTTGGTGGATAATTCGATGTGTGCGAATTATTGTAATATGCTTGGATAATTAAGGTTATGTGATAATCTTAATTTTATATATTGTGAGTCGTGTTGTACATGCATTAATGGGGAGACTGTACTCCGGTTGTGGCTTTGATCCTAGTGTGGAAACGAAAGCGGTGAATTATAAGTTCATATTGTTGGCTTGGATCCTAGTCTGGATCGGGAGCATGGCTTTGATTCTAGAAATGAATCGAAAGTGAGATGATCTTGATGTTCACGATGGTACCTCATACATGAGTCGCATTAAATTGCATTGGAATCGCATTTGTTGTTATGTGACGTTTATGCTCTATGTGTGTTTATGTGATAATTGATAATTATTACCTTGTTGGAATGTCAATGATAATTGTGATAATTGTAGAACTCCTTACCATTATGAAGTGTGATGATTGTTGGATGCTTGTGTACTATATTCGTTGTTTATATTATATATATTCTTAATGATGTGAATTCTCACCGTTCTATTGTAATGATGTTCTATGCGACATCGAGCAGGTTCTGAAGAATAGTTGTGCTTGCACGAGGATTAGCCGAGGAGCTTGTTCGGTTATTTCACTTATTAAGGTAGTTAGTCGATACTCTGGTCAATTAACATGGGGGGTATTTGAACTCATGTTTGTTGCTGTGAGATATTATTATATTTTCTCTTATTTTGTATTGTATTTTGGATTTAATATGTTAAATATCCTTGGTGCCGATATTTGGATTCATATGACATAATTAGGAGGTGATATTGTCATTATGTTGGTAGAAGATTATAGTATGGGATATGATCATTAAATTTATTTTGAGAAATAAATATTCCGTTGTGATATGCATATTGAAGAAACATGAAGTTTTAAATATGTGTTAAAATTATGATAAGATGTATGTGATGTATGGTTTTGTTGGTTTTCATTGTTGTGGAAACGAAATGTGGCACCTTTTGTTATATGCATGTTATACTACTTTGTATTTGTATTGAATTATTTGGGGTTAGAAAAGGGGTGTTACATTAGTGGTATCAGAGCATGGTCGATCAGTTGGTCAAGGTTATTAATATATGTATTCCCATTGTCTTTGATTTGTGTATCTGACATGATCAATATCGCTTGTTTGTTGGCTGTTAGATGTCTTAGGACAAGGGTTGTAGGGAGGAATGGCGATGCTATTGCTGAGGCATTGGCGATGTTTGTTGGTGCTATTGGGAAAGTGTCGCAGGCAAATGCTGGTAATAGAGAGGAGAATGAGTTTCGTGCTTTGGGATACTTCCAAAGGAAAAATCCGCCAATCTTTGAAGGAGAGCATGAACCTGATAAGGCACAAGCATGGTTGAAAGCGGTCAAGAAGATCTTTCGAGTCATGAATTGTATCGATGTGCAGAAGGTGCGGTTTGACACTCACATGCTAGAGAAGGAAGCTGAGGATTGGTGGGGTAATACAGCGCAAAGATTCGATGAGGAAGGCATGGAAGTTACTTGGGCTCTTTTCCATGACGCATATTTGGAAAACTATTTTCCATAAGAAGTGTGTAGAAAGAAAGAAGTGAAATTTCTAGAGTTGAAGCAAGAAAATGGAACGGTAGTGGCGTATGCTGCAAAATTTCAAGAGTTGATCAAGTATTGTCCTTATTACAATACTATGAATGCGGAGAGGTTTAAGTGTTTGAAGTTTGTGAATGGCCTGAGGCATGACATCAAGAAGGCTATTGGTTACCAACAGATTACTCATTTTGCGAAGTTGGTTAACAAGAGCCAGATTTATGATGAGGATAATAGGTGTTAGAACAAGATTTGTTCTTATCAATTATCTTAGTTTTGATGATAACAATAATATGAATTTTGCTTAAGATAATATGGTACTCTAATCCAATGCAAATTTCCCTTTCAGGAAATATATATAAAGAGTACGCATAATTCAGCGCTCAGAAGATGTGTCTCAAATGGTTCAGCATGCAACATCAGAACATGGTCTGGCAAGACATCAGAAGATGGTCGAAGCAGAATCAGAACATGGGTCTATGGAAGCATCAGAAGAACATGAGATCAGAAGCACTGAAGATCAGAAGATGGTATCACGCTCAGAAGCACTTCAAGGTCAGAAGATCAGAAGATGCTGTGCACCAAGCTGTTTGACTCTGATGATATTCAAACGTCGTATTCACAAACATCAGATCAGAAGGAAGTACACGTGGCAGACTACGCTGACTGACAAAAGGAACGTTAAAGCTACTAAAGGCTACGTCAGTAGACACAGCGTGAACAAGGCTCGAGGTAGTTGACAAAAGCGTATAACATTAAATGCAAAGCTGTACGGAACACGCAAAGCATTAAATGCATTCAACGGTCATCTTCTCAACGCCTATAAATATGAAGTTCTGATGAGAAGCAAGGTTAACGATTCTGCACCAAAACAACTCATATCAAACTTGCTGAAACGCTGTTCAAATCAAAACTCAGAATCTTCATCTTCATCAAAGCTCACTACATTGCTGTTGTAATATCTTAGTGAGATTAAGCTTAAATTGTAAGAGAAATATCACAGTTGTGATTATCGCTTTTAAGAAGCATTTGTAAACTCTTGAATTGATTACATTAAGTTGTAAGGAACTAGAGTGATCAGTTGATCAGTATACTCTAGGAAGTCTTAGCAGTTAGCTGAGCAGGAAGTCTTGGCAGTTGGCTGAGCAGGAAGTCTTGGCAGTTGGCTGAGCAGAAAGTCTTAGGAGTGAACTAAGCCTAGAGTGATCGTGTTGATCAGTAGACTCTAGAAAAGTCTTAGGAGTGAACTAAGCAGTTGTTCCTGGAGTGATCAGGTTGTGATCAGAAGACTCTGGAAGACTTAGTTGCGGCTAAGTGGAAAACCATTGTAATCCGTGCGATTAGTGGATTAAATCCTCAGTTGAGGTAAATCATCTCTGCGGGGGTGGACTGGAGTAGCTTCGTTAACAGCGAACCAGGATAAAAATAATTGTGCATTTTATTTTTATCGCTCAAGATTTTAAGTCACACTTATTCATTCCCCCCCCCTTTCTAAGTGTTTTTCTATCCTTCAATTGGCATCAGAGCGCCGGTTCTAAGGTGCAAGCACTTAACCGTGTTTAGAAAAGATTCAGGAAGAGAAAAACGCTTCATTTAAAAGATGGTTGATGAAAGTGAAAGGACTATACCTACACCTGCATCTACATCTGGCTCTGCTGAGCAATACAACGGTAACAATGGTTATACTAGACCGCCGGTATTTGATGGTGAAAACTTTGAATACTGGAAAGATAAACTGGAGAGTTACTTTCTGGGTCTGGATGGTGATCTATGGGATCTTCTGATGGATGGTTACAAACATCCAGTAAATGCCAGAGGCGTGAAGCTGTCAAGGCAAGAAATGAATGATGACCAAAAGAAGCTTTTCAGGAATCATCATAAATGTAGAACTGTTTTGCTGAATGCTATCTCTCATGCTGAGTATGAGAAGATATCTAACAGGGAAACGGCCTATGACATATATGAGTCCTTGAAAATGACTCATGAAGGAAATGCTCAAGTCAAGGAGACAAAAGCTCTTGCCTTAATCCAGAAGTATGAAGCCTTCAAGATGGAGGATGATGAAGACATTGAAAAGATGTTTTCGAGATTTCAAACTCTGACTGCTGGATTGAGAGTTCTTGACAAAGGATACACCAAGGCTGATCATGTAAAGAAGATCATCAGAAGCTTACCCAGAAGATGGGGTCCGATGGTGACTGCATTCAAGATTGCGAAGAATCTGAATGAAGTTTCTCTGGAAGAGCTTATCAGTGCCTTGAGAAGCCATGAGATTGAGCTGGACGCAAATGAGCCTCAAAAGAAAGGTAAGTCTATTGCATTAAAATCTAATATCAAGAAATGCACTAACGCTTTTCAGGCTAGAGAAGAAGATCCTGAAGAATCAGAATCTGAAGAAGAAGATGAACTGTCCATGATTTCCAGAAGGCTAAATCAACTCTGGAAGACCAAGCAAAGGAAGTTCAGAGGCTTCAGAAGTTCAAGGAAATTTGAACGTGGAGAATCTTCAGATGAAAGAAGATTTGACAAGAAGAAGGTCATGTGCTATGAATGCAATGAGCCTGGACACTACAAGAATGAATGTCCAAATCTTCAGAAGGAAAGTCCCAAGAAAAAGTTTCATAAGAAGAAAGGTCTTATGGCAACCTGGGATGAGTCAGAAGATGATTCAGAAGATGAGCAGGCCAACTGTGCGCTGATGGCGACAGAAGATGACGGATCAGAATCTACATCAGAATCAGATTCTGAAGAGGTATTTTCTGAACTTACTAGAGATGAGTTAGTTTCCGGTCTAACTGAACTTCTGGAACTCAAGTCTCAGATCAGTCTCAAATACAAAAAGCTGAAAAAGCAATTTGAATTTGAAACAAAGAAGCTTGAGTTGGAGAATTCTGAATTAAAAGAAAAACTTTTAAAATTATCCAATAATGTTGGATCTCCTTCTGATTCAGAAAAATCCACTCCCAGTCTGAACCATATTCTGAAAGAATATGATTTAAGTTTCAGGAAGTTCCTATCTAGAAGTATTGGCAGAAGTCAGCTAGCTTCTATGATATATGCTGTGTCTGGAAACAAAAGAGTTGGCATTGGTTATGAGGGTGAAACCCCATACAAACTTGAACCTGTTGATGAAATGAAAATTACATACAAGCCATTGTATGATCAGTTCAAGTATGGCCACTCACATGATATTAGGCACACCTCACATGCACAAAGTTTTCACATTACACACACTAAGAAGCATGTGACACAACCTAGGAAATATCATGAAACTCACATTAAGAATTATCATGCTGTTCCTCCTATTGCTTACAATGTTAAACCCAAGTTCAATCAGAACTTGAGAAAATCTAACAAGAAAGGACCCAAGAAGATGTGGGTACCAAAGAAAAGGATTATTTCTTTTGCAGATTCTCTTGATAACAAAGAAGACAACATTCAACATGACTTGACACCTGGATTCAAGTTGGTCTCAACACTTGAAGGGAAGAAAGATTGTCTTTCAAGTTCTGGCTCTTAAATCTGTTGAAGAAACTTTGTTTGTAGGAATTCAGAAAAGAAAGTTTATTAGTCTTGGAACCATCTGTTTTTGTCTGTCTCTGAAGCATTGATGCTTCATTCTTGATACTACAGAATATACAAAACATTGAAACATTAATTGTGGACAAATCAGTAAACATCTGTTTTGATGATAAACTTGTTTCTGATGAAACAAAGAGCTTAAGAATTTCTGCAGATACAGTTGTGTCCTATCAGAAGCTGCAGAACAAAGAAGTAAACCTCCAGAAGCTGTGTATATCAGAAGCAATGGATCAGAAGATCATTCAGTCTTATATCTGCACACTTCAGAAGGAGTATTTTCAGAAGTGAAACTTGATCAACTCAGAAGCAGTGATCAGAATCTGAAGGTGTAACGTCTGTTCTTAATACAGCTGTCATCTATTATCTAATGATGAACACGTGTCTGTACGGTTTGTACAAAGCGTGCAGTTGAAAAGACGCCGACCTAGGTAACTGTATTAAATCATTTCATTTACTGTGTTCTCTCTCCTAATGTCATTTCTCATTAAATGCATAATTTTTTTTAAATCTTTTATTTAACCCGCTTCATCTTCATTCCAAATTTTTTTTTCTCTCTTTTGTGCATTCATCTCGTTACATCTCTCTTCAAACCCTAGTTCTTGATTTGATCTCAAAGCATTATCACAATGAATTCATCTTCTCGTTCTTCAATCTCTAAAGATAGCATCACTTCCGCACAAAACCGTTTAAACAAAAATGATGCTCCGTTGAAAACTTGCTTAATACCCACGAAAGAACTGGAAGTTTTATGCGAATCGGCTGTGGATATCAACAACCTTAAAGCAAATGGCTTTCAGTGTGATGCAAGAATCCTTGAGCAAGGATGGTCTAAATATCTTGATAGATTGGTTGGTCCAATTTATCCAGAACTTGTAAAGGATTTTTGGGTACATGCAACAGTGACCCCAACTGCCATCATTTCTTTCGTGCTAGGGCATGAAGTGACTATCACTGAGAAACTCATCAGAAAGCTGTACAATCTTAATGATGAAGAAGGTTGGTCTGAGTTTCAACCCCATACAGTTGACTGGACTTTAGTTGCAAAACAAATCTCTACGGTTGCTGGAACTGACTCTGCTTTCACGGGCAACTTAAAGCCTTTTTATAAAGTATGGGCTGAGATTATCCTGGGTTCTCTTCACCATAGAAAAAAGATGCGCTGCTCCTCCTACATCAGCCCGACTCACAAGTATACTCTTTTCTGCATTGGCAAAAAGATAGAGATCAACATCTCTCATATTCTATTTGAGAATCTGAAAACCTCTATCCTTGAGTCAAGAGAAGATGAAAGGGCAAAGTACCCTCATATTCCAAGAACAACCATTCCTTTCGGAAGGATGATTTCAGACATCCTGATTGAAAGCAAAGTGGTGGACTCCATCAGAGATCGTAATGCCTCGCATTTTCTTGGAGTAACTCAAGGTCCCATCTTCAATGGCGTTGATCTGTTCGGACTGGAAGTCATTAAGAATGTACCTGTTATGTGCACAAGCTTTCCTGACATTCTGTCCAGAAGAATTGCTGTTAAAGGGTTCATCTCTCTGTTTCATAAAGAACTTGATCAAGTTGTCAAGTTTTACTTGGAAGATTGCGTGAGGAAGCAATCAGATGTTGATCCTGCTTGGATCCGTGGCAGAGTACTTCCGTCTAAAGAGGATATTCTGAAGAAGGATAAGAAGGAACGACAGGCAAGGTTAAAAAGAAAGGCTGAAGAAGATGAGGCTGAAAGAGCCAAGAAGTTGAGGGTCACCTATGATCCTGACAAGGTGGAATCTAAAGAACGAAGAGATAAAAGGATCAGAGATTCCTTTCGCAGAACCAGATCTTCTTCCTCTTCTTCTGTACAAATCTTCAGAGATGTCCTTACTCCACCTCCTTCTGTCCCTAAACCATCTTTCCAACCACCTCCATCTGAACCAAAAGTAAACTTCACTCTACCAAATCCTTCTCCATCATCCTCCTCCTCTCCCATTCTAAACCCCACACCGTTGAGCATTCTTCCACCAACTCCTTCTGATAATTTCCCCTCACCAATTTCCTTTACAAATACTTCACCCTCTCCTCAAGTCATTCCATCTGACACTCCAACCTCATCAATCATTCTCTCAGATATTCCCTCCTCCTCAACCACCATACCTCCATCTTCTATATCTCATCCATTACCTACCAGAAAATCCCAACCCTACTGCCTTCTCTACCCAGACTACAAATTTACCTTCAATCCGCCTGAACCTGAACCTTCTACATACCTGGAACTCTTCAGACATGAGGTGATTAACAGTCTAGATCTTCTGAAGGATGCATTCCTAAATGGTCTGGATGATGTTTCTACAAGAAATCTCTGGAGAAGATTTCGCAAGGATTTTCAAGTAGAAGCAATGGGTGTTCAGAAAAGACTAGTGGCTGCTGCCCCTGGTTACCCTGGTTACCTTCTGGAGGAAGATAATGGTATCTACTATCATCCTCTCAGAAATTGTGTTGCTGCTGAGGAGAAGCCCTTTGTAGATGAATTGGAAGTATTGAGACTGGCTGCTGCAATGGAAGCAAACCCATGCAGGGACATGGTTATCTGGATTCCTGAGTATCCTGTTCTGCTTGGAGACTTCAAGACCTTATTTGACTTTCTGAGGGAAAACCCTTCTAAGAAAGACCCTAGCTTGGTCATTCCAGAAGTTGTTGACCCACCAGAAGTGGAAGGTCCCTCTGCTCCAAGGAATTTAGCTGCCATTCTTCAGGCTCTAGAGAATGGAGACTCTGAAATTCCTGCTGCAGAGTATGGAGATGCTTCTATGCAAGAAGCAGATGCTGAAGATCAAGTTGCTAAATCAGACCCTGTTGAGGATATTCCAGCAAATGATACTTCTATGGAAGCTGCAGATCAACATGTCATTCCTGTGGTTGAAAGCGGTGAAACTTCTCTTGATGAACCTTCTCGTCTTGCAAGGACTCTAGAAGCGATTCAGAGGAGACAGGATGAGCAAAGTTCACTCAATGAGAAGTATGATGCTTTCATTGAGAGGCAAGAAGAACACAACAATGATGTCAAACAGATGCTGGCCAAGATCTTGTCAAGACTAGGGCCATCTTAGATTGAGTCTATGTTGTTTCTTTCTTTTCTTTGCATCTGTTTTGTTTCTGTGCATCTGTTTTTTTTTTTTCATCTTGTACTTCTGTACCCTTTGATTGAACCTTAATGAAATCATCTTCTTCCTCCATGTGTTCTGTTTTATTCATCTGAATCTTTTCTATTTTTTTTGATGATATGACAAAAAAGGGGGAGAAAGATAAATGATAAATGATTTGATTAAATCTATCAGTTGCTGGGTAAAGGCTCCCACACATTCACTAACATGAACTGCAAGTTCTATATGGTTTAAGTGTTTTGCAGGTACAAAGAAGTGAAGTGAATCTTCAAAGCAAACACTAGAAGCAAAACCATTGAAACTGAAGCAAGCTGAGTGCTGTCAAGCTTCAGAGATCAGAAGCAAGAAAGAAGAATGAATCAGAAGCACTGATAATAGAATTTGAACATTCCTGTTCTGACAAAATTCTATTTGCCCTGATACATATAATGTTATGGCTCTGATACATTATTTGCTCTGATACATGTTTTTAGCCTAAAATGCTCTGATACATTCGGCTCTGATACATATCATGTATTTGAATATACATTTTATGTTCTAACTCGTTCATGCTGACTTTTGTCGTTTAGTTTTTGTTCTGTAACATTTCAGGATGTAGAGATGCTCAGATGATGCTCTGGTACATTCAACAATGTTCTGATACAAATCTAGCATGAAGTGATGTTAGTAGACATTCAAAGTTCTGAAGCTATCCGAGGGAAGCAGAAATCAGAAGATGTGAATGTTCTAAAAGATCCAGAAATTCAAGTTCTGAAGCTGTCCTGAATGGAAGCAGAAGTCAGAAGCTGTGAATGTTCGGAAGATCAAAGAAATTCAAGTTCTGAAGCTGTCCTGAATGGAAGCAGAAGTCAGAAGCTGTGAATGTTCTGAAGATCAAAGAAATTCAAGTTCTGAAGCTGTCCAATGGAAGCAGAAGTCAGAAGCTATGGATTCTCTGAAGACAGAAGCTCATATGATCGTCTCTACCGAAATAATCAGGGAAGTCTTTTATTAAAGTTCTTCGAGTATTTATTTCAGGGGGAGATTATTTATCTCAGGGGGAGATTGTTAATCTCAGGGGGAGACATATTCATATGCTTATGCTATAGCTGTGTAATTTGTCTTTTGCCGTCTACTCTTTCTGATCGCAAATTCATATCATTTATATATGTTTTTGTCATCATCAAAAAGGGGGAGATTGTTAGAACAAGATTTGTTCTTATCAATTATCTTAGTTTTGATGATAACAATAATATGAATTTTGCTTAAGATAATATGGTACTCTAATCCAATGCAAATTTCCCTTTCAGGAAATATATATAAAGAGTACGCATAATTCAGCGCTCAGAAGATGTGTCTCAAATGGTTCAGCATGCAACATCAGAACATGGTCTGGCAAGACATCAGAAGATGGTCGAAGCAGAATCAGAACATGGGTCTATGGAAGCATCAGAAGAACATGAGATCAGAAGCACTGAAGATCAGAAGATGGTATCACGCTCAGAAGCACTTCAAGGTCAGAAGATCAGAAGATGCTGTGCACCAAGCTGTTTGACTCTGATGATATTCAAACGTCGTATTCACAAACATCAGATCAGAAGGAAGTACACGTGGCAGACTACGCTGACTGACAAAAGGAACGTTAAAGCTACTAAAGGCTACGTCAGTAGACACAGCGTGAACAAGGCTCGAGGTAGTTGACAAAAGCGTATAACATTAAATGCAAAGCTGTACGGAACACGCAAAGCATTAAATGCATTCAACGGTCATCTTCTCAACGCCTATAAATATGAAGTTCTGATGAGAAGCAAGGTTAACGATTCTGCACCAAAACAACTCATATCAAACTTGCTGAAACGCTGTTCAAATCAAAACTCAGAATCTTCATCTTCATCAAAGCTCACTACATTGCTGTTGTAATATCTTAGTGAGATTAAGCTTAAATTGTAAGAGAAATATCACAGTTGTGATTATCGCTTTTAAGAAGCATTTGTAAACTCTTGAATTGATTACATTAAGTTGTAAGGAACTAGAGTGATCAGTTGATCAGTATACTCTAGGAAGTCTTAGCAGTTAGCTGAGCAGGAAGTCTTGGCAGTTGGCTGAGCAGGAAGTCTTGGCAGTTGGCTGAGCAGAAAGTCTTAGGAGTGAACTAAGCCTAGAGTGATCGTGTTGATCAGTAGACTCTAGAAAAGTCTTAGGAGTGAACTAAGCAGTTGTTCCTGGAGTGATCAGGTTGTGATCAGAAGACTCTGGAAGACTTAGTTGCGGCTAAGTGGAAAACCATTGTAATCCGTGCGATTAGTGGATTAAATCCTCAGTTGAGGTAAATCATCTCTGCGGGGGTGGACCGGAGTAGCTTCGTTAACAGCGAACCAGGATAAAAATAATTGTGCATTTTATTTTTATCGCTCAAGATTTTAAGTCACACTTATTCATTCCCCCCCCTTTCTAAGTGTTTTTCTATCCTTCAATAGGGAGAGTGTTTCTCACTACAAGTCTTCAAATGATGGGAAAGGGAAAGGACAATATTATGGGAAACTGTATGATGATAAGAAGAAGCAAAAAAATTGGTTATGGCGGGAAGCAAGGTGGGGGAGGCGCTAGTACTCCAATTAAGTGCTTCAAATGTGGTGTTGAAGGACATCGTGCTTCCGAGTGCAACAAAGAATTTGGGAAGTATTATAAGTGTGGAAAGTTGGGTCACAAAGTTGTTAATTGTAGAGTTGGTGCAGGTGTGACTTGCTACAACTGCGGCGAGCCATGACACATTAGTACCAAGTGTGAGAAGCCAAAGAAGGAGCAAGTGAAAGGGAAAGTGTTTGCATTGTCTGGTTCTGAGACCACGACTGAGGATAGGCTAATCTAAGGTACGTGCTTTATTAATGGTACACCTTTGATTGCTATTATTGATATTAGCGCAACACATTCTTTCATTTCTTTGGATTGTGCTATGAGATTGAATCTTGTGTTGTCTGATATGCACGGACATATGGTTATTGATACTCCTGCTATGGGTTCAGTTTCTACTTCTTTTGTGTGTTTGAATTGTCTGTTGAGTATCTTTGGTAGAGATTTCAGAATCGATTTTGTTTGTCTTACTTTAGATCAACTTGATGTGATTCTGGGTATGAACTGGTTGGAGTTTAATCATGTTTATATCAACTATTTTGATAAGACGGTTATTTTTCCTGAAACTGATGTTAAGGAGGAATTGTTTTTGTCTGCCAAGCAAGTGGATGAGTCTGTGCAAGATGGTGCAATGTTGTTTATGTTGTTGGCAACTTTAGATGTCCATGAGAAGAGAACCATTGATGAATTGTCGATAGTTTGTGACTTTGTGGAGGTATTTCCTGGGAATGTAAGTGAATTACCATCAGAACGTGATGTGGAGTTTACAATTGATTTAGTTCTTGGAACTAGTCTTGTATTGATGGCTCCATATCGTATGCCAGCTTCTGAGTTGAAAGAGTTGAAGAGTCAACTTGAGGATTTACCTGAGAAGAAGTTAATTTGTCTGAGTGTGTCACCGTGGGGTGCGCCTATTTTATTGGTTAAGAAAAAGGAAGGTTCTATGAGTTTGTGTGTTGATTATAGACAACTGAATAAAGTGACGATTAAGAACAGTATCCACTTCCGAGGATCGATGATTTAATGGATCAGTTAGTGGGTGCAAGTGTGCTCAGTAAGATAGATTTGAGATTTGGGTATCATCAGATTCGTGTGAAGGCGGAGGATATTCAAAAAATTGCTTCTAGGATGAGGTATGGACATTATGAGTATTATGTAATGCCTTTTGGTGTGACCACTGCACCTAGTGTGTTTATGGAATATATGAACAGGATCATTCATGAATATCTAGATAAATTTGTGGTGGTGTTTATCGATGATATTTTTATATATTCTAAGAGTGAAGATGATCATGCTGAGCATTTAAGGACTGTGTTATATGTGTTGAAAGAGAAGCAATTGTATGCTAAACTTTCTAAGTGCGAGTTTTGGTTAAAGAAAGTGAGTTTCCTTGGACATGTGATTTCAAGTGGAGGTATTTCGGTTGATCCATAAAAGATTTAGGCTGTATCTCAATGGGAAGCTCGGAAATCTGTTTCTGAGATTAGAAGTTTTCTTGGTTTAGCTAGTTATTACCAGAAACTCATTGAAGGATTTTCTAAGTTATCTTTATCGTTGACGCAGTTGACTAGGTGTTGCACCCCAATTTTTGACCTCTGAGATCCCATAATTTTTTCTAAGTATTATGATCATTATCATTATCATTTATCATCATGCATATTTTTATTTACTAGCAAAAAAAAAAGAAAAAAAAGTTTGTTGCTTGTGAGAAAGCTGAAGAAATTAGGGTTTTGAGGCCCACAAGAGGTTCAACATTATCTCAAGATTCAAAGATTCCTTCAATCAATATTCAAGTCTAAGGATGGCTCAGTTCATGGCAGACAACTCTCAAGATCGCCAGAAGCGCCAAATTAGGGTTTTGACCTAATTTCACTAGAAGGTTGACTTTTAATCAGGAGATGATTCCAAGACTCAAAATATGATTCAAAGGCCTTCAAATAAACATTATAGTCCATTCATGTCACTCAATTGAGGAGAAGACCTTGATTCATTGAAAGATCGCAAAACTGTAGTTCATTGAAGAAAAGTCAATTGCAGTCAAAAATCAAGATTTTTGGTCAACATCAATCATTGGAAGTAATATTCATCATTTGATCAAGGGTTGATCATAGTTCATCAAGAAAAGTTCAGAAATCAACAAAACTCAAAATTGCAAAATTAGGGTTTTTGACCTAAAAGTCAACTGAACTTTGACCAGCCATAACTCTCTCCTTATTTATCAGAAAAACTCCAACCAAAGCTCATCTTGAAGGAAATTCAATTCTCTACAACTTTGATGTTGGGCTCAAGGTCAAGAAATGCTTCCGCATAAGAGATATAAGTCAAAACATTACAGGTCATTTTGAAAGTCAACAAAAAGCAGTTTTTTGTCAAAGCCTATATCATCAAGATAACTTCTCCAAATTCAAAAAAGCTTCCAAAGTGGCTTATAGAGGACATCTTGAGATTTCCAAAAAGTACAAGAAGACCTTGATGAAGTTGACCTTTTTTTGGAAAAATGCATGAAACAAGTAATGACCAAAACTTGATTCTTTTTCAAAAAAAGTCAAGTCTTTTGTGATTCCATCTTGGTTCTCATATGGCTAAGGGAATCCACAACCTATCCATGGTTCATGACATTTTTATTTCATTTTTGATTAAATTTTATTCATTTAAAATTTAATTAAAGTGAGATAATTCAAAGATATTATCAAAGATGCTTATGGTTGCCAATTAAGATCTATTCAAAGCATCTAAGATAAGATTGCAAGATTGGAGAGAATAATACTTGAGTGTTTTAACCATGGTTAAGCAAATGCACTCATTGAAAAATATTCCATTTTATCTTCTTTTCCAAAATCAATCATGGCAATTCCAACTTGCAAGGCTTCCATATCAAATCCTTTGCCTATAAATAGAGCTTCATTTTCTTCATTCAAGAGAAAAAAAAGGGGAACAAGAAGAACAACAACAACAAACAACAAAGCCATAGCTTAAGAATTTTATATTTTTCAAAAGTTTCAAAAAAACTTGTAAAATCAAGGCTCATTCAAATAGCCACCTTCCATCAATTTCAATCACTCTATTCCATTCTTGGAATATCATAGAGTAAGCATCATGTAGCTTCTAACATGTAGTAGTGTTAGGAGTTCATGAATCAAAAACTCCATATTTATGCATATTTCAATTTTTATCATATTTTTATTATTGTTATATTTTGTTGAAATCTAATGACACTAACATGTTCCTGGGAATATTTAGAGTAAGTTTGACCGTTAGAATGAAGCTTTAATGGCCAGAACCAAGAGAACCATGTTAAAACACCATGTATGAACATAACCATGGCCAAGCTCCAAACTCATAGCCACGTTGCTCAAATGGAAAAACTAACACTGCTATCATGTTCAAAAGGGTCAAATTAGGTGATCTGGGTGGCCTTTGTTTTTTTTTTATCTTCATTTTGTAGGTCGTTCAAGAGCTTGAATATTTGAAGGAAAAATCCGCAGGAAAATCCGCAGCCAATTCCGCAGGTAATATGAAGAAGAAGATGAATAGTGCTGATTGAAAATTTGACCCCTCGCGTGGCACTTTCCTCTCTTCCCATTCGCTGGTCAACTGCGTGGGGCCAACCTGAGACTTTGAAAAAAGTGATTGATTCATTACTTTCATCCCATAATAATTATGGTGCGCTTTTCAATCACAACCATCAGATCATCACAGATCTTCATCCAACGTCCCAGCAAGTACAGACCACCATGGTCCATCATAAATTAACCACACAGGATCCAGTTCCTTTTATTTTCTTTATATTTTCTTATTTAATCTATTTTCTTTACAAAATTAATTAAAAATACTTTAAAAAACCAAAAAAATATATTTTAATTTCAGTTTTAAAGTGATAAAATATTATTTTAATTTTTGACATAAAAATATTTTATTTTTCTTCATAATTAATTTATTTTGCTTAATTAATTAGTAATTATGTAAATATTGCTTTTTAATTATTTTCAACCAATCAAAAAACTCCAAAAATATTTTCCTTTTAGATTTAGGTTTATATTTTTATAATCTAATTTTTTACATAAAAAAAAAGAATATTTTTCTTGTTAGGTTTATTTTTGTATATTATTTGATATTATTTCTTATCTTTTTCTTTGTCCCGAATCAGAATAAAAGATCAAATATGGTAGAGATTGTATGCAGTTGATTTAAGACTTTTGGAAATTTATCATGTAGTCGCTATGATTCTATCAAGCTTCTGATAAATTTTCATTAACTTTAAATTCGAGATCATCATTCACTCACCATCGATCTTCACTAACATCGTGGATATACTTGACTAGCTTCAAGAAGATTCGCGTGCTAACGTACTAACAATTGACTTTAATTTATTGTTCTTTATATTTCTTGCTTTATGCTTTATTTTATCATTCATCATATTTATGTTTATGTTATTTTCTCTTTGTCCATTTGGGCGTATTATTTATGTTTATGTTATTTTCTCTTTGTCCATTTGGACGTATTGTTTATGTTTCTGTTATTTTCTCTTTGTCCATTTGGACGTATTATTTATGTTTATGCTATTTTCTCTTTGTCCATTTGGACATATTATTTATGTTTATGTTATTTTCTCTTTGTCCATTTGGACATATTATTTATGTTTCCGCTATTTTCTCTTTGTCCATTTGGACACATTGTTTATGTTTCCGCCATCTTCCTTTTGTCCACTTGGACCATATTTTTACCTTTGAGCTAAAACATTAATAATCAAGATAAAACTTTAAAAAAAATACTTCGCACACTTGCACCTCTAGGGTTTCCCCTCTTGTTACCTTTTTTTTATCATACCATCATTTAAGAAAAGGAAAGATCTTAGAAATTGAGGGTAGGTAACTCCTAAATTGCTTGCTCAAACAAATCCATTTCAATTGGGCCTCTCCCTGAGTATAAGCCCCAACACCTTCATTTTCAAACAACGTATTTTCAAAACTTCTCATCTATTTTCAAAACTTTCATCTGGTATTTGAAGGGCATTATTCCCGGTGAAACTCTTCAGAGACCTATGTGACCTAGTGTCCATCTTCACTTCTTCTATTTTCAAATCAATTTCAAAACGGTTTTCAACCAAACCTTCAATCACTGTTTTCACAAAACAAATTTCAAAAGATAAAACTTTGTAGGCATCCGCCAAGGATCATTACAAGGTTTTTCAAATCAAAAGTTCAAATACTTTTCATACCTCGTTGTCAAAATAACTTCAAAAAAATGATATTTGTATACATCCGCCAAGGATTATTACAAAGTCAAACCATTCAAAAAAAATGATATTTGTATACATTCGCCAAGGATTATTACAAAGTCAAAACCATTTTCCAACACACACCCACACCCACTTTTCAAGCAAACAAAATCAAACAAGACAAAAGTGATCTAAGCAAAATTAAGAGCCCATGGATAACCATGGATACAAAGGGTGCTTAAAACCTTCCCTTTGTATAACAAACCCCCCGAACCCAAAATCTGTCAAAAGGTCTTTCCTGTTCTTTTATGCCTTTCCTATTTGGATAAAATAAAAGTCGGTGGCGACTCTTGCAAAAAAAAAATGAAAAGGAGTCAGTTCGCCAAAAAAAAAACGAGTTACACTAGGAAGGGTCAAGCTTTTATTTGGACTTTGAAATGTGAAGCTAATTTCCAAGAACTTAAGAGAAGGTTGACAACCGCTCCTATTTTTATTTTGCCAGATCCGTTGGAATCGTTTGTTGTGTATTGTGATGCTTCTTTGATGGGTTTGGGAGGTGTGTTGATGCAGAATCGACAATTGGTAGCTTATGCTTTAAGGCAACTTAAAGTTCACGAGAAGAATTATCCGACGCCTGATTTAGAGTTGGTCGCAGTTGTGTTTGTTTTGAAACTTTGAAGGCATTATTTGTTTGGGTCGAGATTTCATGTGTATAATGATCACAAGAGTTTGAAGTATTTGTTTGATCAGAAAGAGTTGAATATGAGGCAAAGAAGATGGTTAGAATTCTTGAAAGTCTATGATTTTATTTTGAATTACCATCCTAGAAAAGAGAATGTTGTAGCCGGTGCATTGAGTAGGAAATCTTTGCATATGTCGATGTTGATAATGCAAAAGTTGAATTGTTGGAACAATTTTGAGATTTGAGTTTGGTTTGCGAAGATACTTATTTTGGTGTTAAGCTTAGTATGTTAAAGTTTACTTGTGGTATTCTTGATGAGATTCGAGAAGGTCAGAAATCGAATTTGACTCTGGTTGATAGAATGACATTGATTAATCAAGGGAAAGGTGATGATTTTCGGATTGATGAGAACGGTGTTATGAGATGTCGTGATAGAGTTTGTATCCCGGATGTATCGGATTTGAAGAGGAGAATTCTAGATAAAGGGCATCGAAGTGGTATGAGTATTCATCCTGGAGCTACTAAGATGTATCAAGATTTGAGAAAATTATTTTGGTGGCAAGGTATGTGTAACACCCGTATAATTTTAATATTAGTTTAATTGGAATATTGAATTAATAATTAGAATTATTGAGGATTTTGTGAAAAATAATGGTTTATGGCATTTGGGCCATGTGAGGAAATAGTAAAAGAAGGGGGTGTAATATAGTAATCATTTTACTAATTTTATTATTATTTTTCATAAAACAATTGGATTTGGGAAACAAAGAAAGAACGTGAAAGAACAGAGGTTTGGGAACGAAGAACGTGAAGGAGAACTGTAAAGGGAGAGACCAAGGATCAAGAATCTGTCTAAGGTAAGGGGAGAACCTCCATTTAATCTCTATTATCGTATTATGGATGACAGTATGGATTAGGGGTATTGTTTGGATTAATTGATTCTATATTCTGGATTTTCTGTTGGTGTTCATCATTTGGATTGGATCTATGGCTGTTAAATCCCTAATAACTGAGTAGATTTAGAATATGATGAATAAGATCGATTATAGAGTCATATACTGTTTATATTGGGTGAATTCTTGTGCTATTAGAATGTGGATTTTCTGGTTTTGAGACCCAAATCGTAGACTGTGCAGGTGAAATCGCGAGGAAGACGAATGGGTAAGTCGCAGAATCTGAGAACTGCTGCCCATTTGCGTATGATACGCGTATGGTACACGTATGGAGGGGGTGGTACGCGTATGATACGCTCCCCATGTGTGCATCAGGCTGCATCTTCTGCTCATACGCGTATGATACGCGTATGGTGCCTGGTTGGTACGCGTATGTCCTTGTGGTACGCGTACGTGTGTGTTTTGTGTGGAATTCTGGTGCTGCTCGTACGCGTATGATACGCGTATGGAGTGTGTATTGTGATTTTTTTTTGGCTCTGCTGGTACGCGTATGGCCAGCGTGACCTGCAGATTTTGCTGTTTTGTGATATTTGAAAGTCTGTCGACGTGTGACTTTAAACTAATGAATGTGTATGAAATATCGTTGTCTGAGTTATTGAATGATGCAATTATATATATATTGGACATACTTATTAATGATGATGATGATGGTGAATGATGATGAATGAGTATAAGACGATGCTACTCATAGTATGATGATGATGATGATAGTATGTTATATATATGTTTGCATGCATTCATAATCATTTGATGAGGGTTGTATCCTAATGATGAGAGGATGCAGTGAAGGGCAGGATTCCCATTGTGTGGAATCTGTGCTGGCAGGGCCGTATCTGGATGATGATAGATCGGTCAGTGGGTTTTCCCATTGATGATGTTGGTACCACATGCATAGTGTCAGTTTCATACATATGCATGATTTGTTTTATAACATGATTAATATGTGTTGCGTGGTGACTTGATGTCTGTGGATGTGTGATGATGATTTGTCTGAATATGAAACAATTGGGTGAATGATATAACTATGATATATTGTTATTTATGATGCAATAACATTGGTTAACTGTGATGAGACTCACCCTTACTTGTTGTCATTTTTCAGATTGAGGATAGCGGCGTGACTTGGTGAGGATTAGCTCATAAGTCAGTTTAGTTGTCGTGTCGTGCTCTGGTAGATGTAACACTGGGAACGCGATGTTTTGAGTTTTGATTATAACTCTGTTTCGTTTATGTTGTTTGGAGTCTGATACATTGATGATGAATGTTGACTCGATGATTTAATTCCGCTGTGTAAACATGATCTTATTTAATGAGTTATAATTATAGATGTTTTCAGTGATGCATGACATGTACCGACGTGTGTTTTCCTTATTTATGAATTGTGACGCCTCTTTACATGTTACTCTGATTATATTTTGTTTATTTGCCGCGAGTTATTAGAGGGGTGTTACAGTATGAAGAAGGATATTGCAGAATTTGTGTATTCTTGTTTGACTTGTCAGAAGTCGAAGATTAAACATCATAAACTAATCAGTGCATTTTGATGCACAATCTTCTATGTTTGTACTTAGGCATTTCCATAATTTGTTTTGTTTATTTTTCACTTTTATTGTGTTTTCATATTCTAGTTTATTTTTGCCTTTATTTGATTTTCGTATTTTATTTTCAGTATTAGCAGCTTTCAATAAAAAAATCATAACTTAAGCTACGGGAATCGGATCGACGCATTCTAATAATCACCGAAAAGATGAGAGAAAGAGCTACAACTTTCGTGTTGGAATAAAAGTCATATTTGGAGTGAATAATTCCCAAAAGTTTGTTGAAGTTTCTGACTTTAGAAATTAAGTTGTTTTGGGTGATTTTATGGGTATGGGTTATGTTTTCGACCCGGTTCAGATTGTGAGTGAAACCCTTAGGTTGTTAAAACACTTGTGGCTGTCGCTGCTACAGTGCGGGTACCTTCTTTTCACGATAAACTTAGCTTTGTACATTTGTAATGGAGAACTAATTCCAAGGCGAAATCTACTGCTTACGAGTTCCATCATACTTTGAGGTCATAATAATTTTAATCAAGTTTCTATTTGTTCAATTATATTCTGTGATTCTTGTTTGCTTAATTTGATTTTCATAGAGTTATTGATTTAATTCGATTGTTGTATTATCCTTAACTATAATCACGTTAGTGTTTGCTTAATACGTTGTCGTGCTTGATTACTTCGCGTTTACTTAATCCACGAGGGCTTAAATTCGTTTGCTTAATTTGGATAATAGGAACTTACAACACATAAAACCCGTTGCACTTGTCAGTGAGTTTTGTAGTCGAATAGGAATAGATTAGGAAATTGAATTTATAATAAATGATAAGTTGGAACCAAAATCAGTAGTTTAGTCGTTTTAGCTTATTTTGATAATCACTTATTTTATCTGCTTTCTTTAACAAAACAAATCGCCCATAATCGATACAATTGGTTAATAATAATCCAAGAGTCCTTGAGATACGATACTCGAGTTGTCGTTACCGTGAACTACATTTAAAAATACTCTTTTTTGACCCGTGCGCGACAATGAATCAAATTGGCGCCGTTGCCGGGGATTCTTGTTGTTATTAACTAATACTAGAGTCATATGTATAGTATTATTGCTAGCACTTTTCTTGTTTTTTTTGTTGTGTTTGTTGATTTTCAGGGTTGCAGTACCAGATGTAGTACAATGGTAAGTATTCCAATCTATCAGGTAAGTTTGGAAGCTACTGTTTCGATTTGCTCCGAATTTTATCGGAGAATTCAGAAAAAAAATCGACGAACAATATTCTAAAGGATTTTGACCCTCAAAATCGCAAACTCTTCTTCTTTTTTTTTTATGATTTATTTTCTGTTTTCATATTTTCAAAAAAATACGAAAATTTTTGTAGGAACTTTATTTTATTTTAATTGATTTTTCGTCATATTTTTATATTTTTTAGATTTTATTTTAACCGCTTTTCCTATTTTCCTTTCTTTTTGAATCTGTAGTGATTTCATTTGATTTTGTGTTGATTTGATTTTGGTTTTGATTTGATTGTAGATTTGATTCTCATTACTAATAGTAATTTTATTTGATTCTGAATTTGATAATTAAATCATGGCTAATCAAAATAGAACATTAAAAGAATTTCCTACACTTAATTCATTCTTTGTCGATTTTCCCTTTTTGTCTGATTTTGATGAAACTTATACTTGTGATGTTTGTACTGATACTCACATATGTTCAGTTTGTGTTGAGATTGAGACTGCCCTGCAGGTTGACATTGTTCCTATAGATGAAATTATCGATGAAGTTGTTTATGTAGGTGAAGCCAATGAAGTCCCAGCTGCCCCAACTGTCCCATCCATTGGACAACCACCTTCTTTAGAGTCTCAATCACATCATGGAGATTTAAATTATTCATCAAAAACTAAATTTGAGCAAGAAGATAAATTATTGCAGGAATATAAAAAGGGAGTTGGATGGACCTTGGTTGACATTCTTGAAATTAGTTCATCCATGTGTACGCATAAGGTACTTTTAGATGAAACAAAATCAGTAAGGTGGCTCCTTCAACCGTTAATCCTTGATGTTTTAAGGAATGTCATCACTTTCACGTGCCCATTCGACACTTTTACTTATAAAAGATTGTTCTTTAATCCTGGAACTAAAAGTGAAGGCACTAATGAAAATTTTAAGGTCAATGGACATTATCTAAAGCTACTCCCCACTTTGGAAGGAGAGATTGTAGAAGAGCCTTCACTAGCAAAGGTTGCTTATGTGATCACCTATCCTCCTTGACTGTTCGGGTGTGTTCTTTTCTATCTCTCACTCTTATTTAATAGTTATGCCCTTTCATTGAGGACAATGCATGTTTTAAGTGTGGGGGAAAGAGCCTTTCATTTGTTTTGTTTTCTTTGTTTTGTTTTCAATTTTTTAAATAAAAAAAATGAATGCTTTTTCTTTGGTTTTTGAGCTACAAGTATGAGTTTTGTTCTTAGTTCTCTTGACTAAAGTTTTGTGATGTGATGTGAAAAAATTGTTGTGCATTCTTAGTATGATAGGTAAGACTAGACTCTCATTTGTACATCATTAATAGTGGATCATTAAACTTTGTGAGTATAGAGCCTTATATGGATAACATACAAAAATCCATCTCTTTCTTTCTTGAGTGATTCACTCATGTCTATTAGTCTCTAGAACTTGAATTGACTTTTGTTGATGCTTTTTGTTTACTTGTGCACACTGATATGATAAAGGCAAACTTTTTTTTTGTTTTATTTTTAACCACTTAGCCAAAAAGCCAACTCTAATAATATTCAGGGTCGGTCCTGGGCCGGGGCAACCAGGCCCATAGCCCAGGGCCTCACAAAAAATAGGGATTCAAAAACTTGGGTGGTGGGCTTAGTAATATGATAAATGTTGTTTTATATATATATATATATATATATATATATATATATATATATATATACACTACGCCAAATTTGGCTTTTAGCAGCACAGCTACGAAAGCGCTTTTAGGAAAAAGCGCTGCTATAGGTTTCGCTAAAAACAAAACTAAAAAACAAGGGAAAAAAGCGCTGGTATAGGTGATCCTACGAAAGCGCTTTTGAAAAGCGCTGCTATAGGCTACCTTATGAAAGCGCTTTTATAAAAGCGCTGGTATAGGCTGGTTACAAAGGCGCTTTTGAAAAGCGCTCTCGTAGCTAATTTAAAATTAAAATTTTTAAAACAAAATTAATTAACTAACAGAATAAAAAAATAATAATAAAAAGAAGAATAAATAGGAAAAGGGACTAGGGTTTGTGTTGGTTAAAACACGTTCTTTTCTTTTCCTCCTCAACATAAGAACAACACCCTTCATCTTCAACAAAGCTGTGGTGGCTTCTCTCTTCCTCTGATTGTCTTCCTCTTCTTCTCCGATCAATCACCGGTGACTCAAACCCTTTTTCGATTCCGTTCTCTTTCTCTGACGTGAATCTCCGTTCGTCCTCTTCTTCTCTCTGATTCGAAGCTTTCTCCGATTTCGTGGAGATGATGTTGCTGGGTTTGAAAGCTGAACGCCGGTAATGAAACTGTTTGCGAGTTGAAATTGTTGTTGTGGTATTGAACATTTGTGGTTGCTTCGTTTTTGTCCGTTGATACGATCTCCTTGTTCTATGAGCCATTCAATTTCCTCTGTTCAATCCCAGGTATAAATCTTTTTTCACAATGATTTCTTGTGTTTATTATTGAAGATAACCTTTCATTTTCCAATCTTTATAATAGAGATTTGTATTTATTTTGCTCTTAGATATAATTTGAGGTTTTGGGTTTTCTGATTTGAAATTTTGGGATTTAGGGTTTCTGTTTCTTCAAATCTGATGTTGCAAGTTGTTATTTTGGATTATATGGTTGCTATCTACTCCTATAATTTGATGTTGCCTAGTGTTTTAATTTGATTCTTTAAACGTGGATGTTAGAGCTGCTACAATTGGACTTATATGTTGTGAATACCGAGTTATTTTACCTTTTGAATGTGGATTGTGATTCATAACTTATTTTACCTTTTCTTTTTTAAAGTTTTTAAATATATTTTTGTGATAATGCGTTCAATTTTATTGGCTTTAATTTTTCATTAGGTTTAAGCCCCATGGTGATAAAATTGGTATAAAGCTGTTGAAGATAGTTTTTAAGGATCGAAGCAAGTCAAAGAGGCCCTTTAGTTTTCCTGTAAGTTTCAATGCTAAGCATTTTCAGGATCTGTAGAACTTGTTATGTCTCTGACAAGTATGTCTTGAACATATATCCTGGATATAGTTGCTTATGAAATAGACAAAAGATAGTTAATATTTTATGGTAATGAAAAGTTTGGATACATACTTTCTTAAGAACTAATGTTTTTATTAAATTATTCTATTGAAAATTGACGTCTAGATAAATATATTTTGCGATTGGGAAGCCTTGTTTGTGTGCAAGCACACTTGGTAGATGTATATTGTAGAAAGAGTTTTTTATATGTTACAAAGTGTTCACCTTCATTATATTTTCAAATTATTTAATATCTTTTAGAAAGCACCACTTACACATACTGATAGGAAGAAGCTCTAAGAGGAAATTGTCAAAATGAAAGTAATGGTTTGATTTGTTTCTGATTGCAGTTGCCTGTTTTGATGATATTTTATATGTGAATTCAAGGAGAGGTTCAAGAAGGAAACTAAAAACAACAAACCTGTTATTGTGGTGAGTTTTGTGATTTATATAGTAAGAAGATAAGTGTGGTTTGGAAAAGATTGTATGGCTTTATATCAAACTATCTTTTTGTATAAATTTTATTGTAATTTAGTTATAACTTAATGCTAATGAAAAATCTAATGTGAAACTTGGTTAATTTCTATCTTCCATGCTAGGATGCAGAAGGATTGACACTTTTTTCGACAATCGATCACTGTTGAGTTTAGTAGTTGATTGAACTATCATGGATAGTAAACCTAAACTAATCCTTTTCCTGTTCTTTATTCATATTATTCACTTTCTAATCTTTTTTTAATCTCCGGACCAAAATCAATGTTATTGAAATATGAATTTTTATTCATTTTCCTAAAATTTAAAATACTATAAGATGTGTTCATGCTTATTCATTTAGTTTACTTGGTTATAATTGAGTAGTGTGGATGTTTTGGTTTTGAAAGATGCTTTCAATACCCCATTTATCTTTCAATTTGTGAGATCCTAATCATAAGTAAGGACTATTTTTTATCGAAAGAGTGAGATCCTAATCATAAGTAAGGACTATTTTTTACATAGTTAAATTTATTTTGCCTTGATCATGTGATTTCTAACCACACATGCTCACCTGAGTTGTGCAGCTGAGTACAAGCTTCGTTGTGGAGGTTTCACAATTTCAAAGAATCAAAACCATTAGTAAGTACACAAAATAATCAATCCTGTTTCAAAGCTGTTTTATGCTAGCTGTTACTTTTCTAACCTCGAAAGTTTATTTTGGTCCAGGTCATCAATTCATTGAAACTCAAAAGTGGACAGTTTTACAACACTCACTTGATCGGAGCTCATAAGTGAACAACTTTACACCACATAAGAAATATTGAGTTTTCAATTATATCATCACATTTTTATATGTGTGGTATTTGCTGTGAGGCTAAGTAGAGAAAGGAAGGAAATGTCTCAAGTTGGATTTTGGGGAAATTTCTTAGGGAGCGAATATATATATATATATATATATATATATATATATATATATATATATATATATATATATATATATATATATATATATATATATATATATATATATATATATATATATATATATATATATAGTTGTATTGTATTTTGTGTTTTGAGAATTTGATTGTAAACTAAGCTTCTAGAGCACTTATAAAATTAGTGATGTTTTATTTGTATTTTGATAATAAATATATGCAATACTAATTCATAAAATGTTTCATATTAAATGTATTTTTTTTAAAATTTTATTTGTTTAATATAATAAATGTATTTCTCAAAATATTAGTGAGAATTTGAGATATGTCAAAATATTAAAAAAAGCGCAACCTACGAAAGCGCTTCTGGAAAAAGCGCTGCTATAGGGGAGGCTACGAGAGCGCTTTTTCTGGAAAAAGCGCTCTTAAAGGGGGATCTACAAGAGCGCTTTTCTGGAAAAAGCGCTCTTATAGGGGGGGTCTACCAGAGCGCTTTCAGAAGCGCTTTTGTTACCTACGCCAGCGCTGGCTTTCACAGCGCTTTTAAGCGCTTTTAAAGCCCAAAATAAGCGCTTTCGTAGGCCTTCCGTGTTGTAGTGATATATATATATATATATATATATATATATATATATATATATATATATATATATATATATATATATATATATATATATATTTGTTGAAAACAATTGCATCGTTGTAGTATTGCCCCAGCGTTTGTTCAAGTCTCGCCTTATCTTTAAGGTTGTGTGTGTGTTCGATCCTTTGATGTGAGTTGGCAACTTTAATTGTTAAATATTTTTTGAAATTAAAAATATATAACAGTTTTATCATTAAATCAGAAACATGATTCCATCATTCCATGATGAAGAATGGTTTGATCTATTATTATTTTTATATAGAAATATATTGTTTAATTTTATTTCTATTATAATATTAATATTTTAGCAAAACTAATGTTATTTTTTATTAATTTTTATAATTAAATGGATTGTGAATGAAATTATTAGATTTAAATTATTATATGATCAAATTTTAAAGTTAGTTGTTCAATATTTTTTAGTAGGGGTCCATTTTTATTATTAGCACCGGGCCTCTGAAAAGACAAGACTGGCCCTGATAATATTATCCCTTATTGAAGCCCCCTTTGAGTCTTTTGGCGTTGTGTGGGGTTGAACTTTATATTTTTTTTTAGTTTTGTGATGCTGTTTTGATGTTGGCAAAAAAAAAAAACAAAAGGAAAAAAAATATGGAAAAAAATAGAGAATGATTTCAATGCATAGTCCTTCTGAAAAAAGAAAAGAAAAAAAGAGAAAAGAATAAAAAGGAAAAAGAAAAGAGAAATAAGTTGTGAGGTTGTTGTTTGAAAGCAAATATTGTATCTTGTAGTTCAACTCCCGCATTCGCTTCAATTTTCTTTTAATCCTTTGATTTTTAGCCTAGTATCCCCTTAGGATTTATCTCACCTCCACCTTGGCCAAGTTACAACCGAATAAAAGTCCTTTTGATATGTGTGCATTTATTTAAATTGCAGATGTTATAGTTGTAACACCTCAATTCTACCCGACGAATAATATAAAATCAGAGTTACAAAATTTCCAACAAAACATGGGATGCTACACTTTCAACTTAAAACGTCAACTTATAATCGCATGTAATACAGATTTATAACACATTAAGACTTGGATGAACAATTAACAACAACTTTATGTCTTCAAAATAAAACAACTTTTAAACTACCACGCAACGGATTTATAAACTTCAACTTAATGACACCACATCTTTGTCCAACATAAAAGACTTTAAAGCAACAACGTATTTAACAAAATTCAACTTAAAACTCAGCAACTATTATAATAACAACTATAAAACACTAGCGTTCATCCCCCCGAGTGTTACGTATCAGAGCAACCAACACCTGACTCGAACTACTGAAGGTAAACAACCTTCATTTTGGATTACATGCACGTTATCAACATAGAGCTAACATTCAAACAGAAGGGGTGAGATATCAAACAATATAATCGGATGTATGATAAATACTATACTAGAATCAGTTCATGCAAAATCACCGCTTCACAACTTTTAAACCAACATTTATCATCATAAAATTATCAACAAAACATATCAATTATTTCAGCTTCACAACGATATCATCAACACGGTATACCAACTATTTCATCATCACAACAACTCAGAGATATAACTTGAAATGCGACTCATTACGATGGACATGCATGTGGTACCAACGGAGCAAAACTTCCAACTTAAAATCTGCCAATTAATAGAGGAATCAATAAGGCATAAGCCTTCAAATTAAAAATATGGCATAAGCCTTCAACTTAATATTTACCAATCCAGACTAACTTACCGAGCATCAACTTCAACTTGATATGTTATGTATGCGACAATAATATGAATGCAACAACAACAATGCCACAAATCAACATTGGCATAAGCCTACAACATACAACAACAGTACAACAACAATTCAACTTTGGCATAAGCCTACAACTTGATTTCTTTGCCAATTGATAGAGGCAAAACAACAAAAATCATTCCACCCGTAATTCACAACAGTAATACACACATACAACAACTTATACAACTCATCGACTCAACCGAACTATTCGTAACCCGCTCGGTATAATTATTCGGTTAATTCGACTATATCCTGCTTATTACTTCTCTGTTAGAATTCTAATATTTTCTGCTCCACTACATTAACTGGTACTGTTGTTAACAACTTATACTGATAATAGTATTGTTATACTGTCAGATAATACATACTATCTCTTATTATTCACTTACCAATTTTCACTATTAATTACTGTATTGACTATTTGCTGATTTCTACTACTAGTCACCGCATTAATTTCTGTTAAGTGTTCCCGCTAATTATTTTTTGTCTCTGCCTCTGTTACTAAATATTCAACCAATAATTAGTTTAGTTTTCATTAACTAACATTAACATGTACCTCCATTGGTACTTAGGTAGGAATGAATTATATTGAAAATACATTGCACATGAAGCTATTATAATGTTAGAACAAGATTTGTTCTGATCAATTATCTTAGTTTTGATGATAACAATAATATGAATTTTGCTTAAGATAATATGGTACTCTAATCCAATGCAATTTCCTTTTCAGGAAATATATAAAGAGTATGCATAATTCAGCGCTCAGAAGCTTTGTCTCAAAGGGTTCAGCATGCAACATCAGAACTTGGTCTGGCAAGACATCAGAAGATGGTCGAAGCAGAATCAGAACATGGGTCTATGGAAGCATCAGAAGAACATGAGATCAGAAGCACTGAAGTTCTGATGGTATCACGCTCAGAAGCACTTCAAGGTCAGAAGATCAGAAGATGCTATGCACCAAGCTGTTTGACTCTGATGATATTCAAACGTTGTATTCACAAACATCAGATCAGAAGGAAGTACAAGTGGCAGGCTACGCTGACTGACAAAAGGAACGTTAAAAGCTATTAAAGGCTACGTCAGTAGACACAGCGTGAACAAGGCTCGAGGTAGTTGACAAAAGCGTATAACATTAAATGCGATGCTGTACGGAACATGCAAAGCATTAAATGCACTCAACGGTCATCTTCTCCAACGCCTATAAATATGAAGTTCTGATGAGAAGCAAGGTTAACGATTCTGCACAAAAACAACTCATATTAACTTGCTGAAACTCTGTTCTACTCAAAGCTCAGAATCTTCATCTTCATCAAAGCTCACTACATTGCTGTTGTAATATATTAGTGAGATTAAGCTTAAACGTTAAGAGAAATATCACAGTTTGTGATTATAGCTTTTAAGAAGCAATTGTAATACTCTTAGAATTGATTACATTAAGTTGTAAGGAACTAGAGTGATCGTGTGGATCAGTATACTCTAGGAAGTCTTAGAGGTTATCTAAGCAGGTTGTAACTAGAGTGATCGTGTGGATCAGAATACTCTAGAAAAGTCTTAGAAGGTATCTAAGCAGTTGTTCCTGGAGTGATCAGTGTGTGATCAGAAGACTCTGGAAGACTTAGTTGCTGACTAAGTGGAGAACCATTGTAATCCGTGCGATTAGTGGATTAAATCCTCAGTTGAGGTAAATCATCTCTGCGGGGGTGGACTGGAGTAGTTTAGTTAACAACGAACCAGGATAAAAATAACTGTGCAATTTATTTTTATCTGTCAAGTTTTTAAAGCTACACTTATTCAAACCCCCCCTTTCTAAGTGTTTTTCTATCCTTCAATTGGCATCAGAGCGCCGGTTCTAAGGTGCAAGCACTTAACCGTGTTTAGAAAAGATTCAGGAAGAGAAAAACGCTTCAGTAAAAGATGGTTGATGAAACTGCAAAGTCTACACCTGCATCTACATCTGGCTCTGCTGAGCAACACAACGGTAACAATGGTTATACTAGACCGCCGGTATTTGATGGTGAAAACTTTGAATACTGGAAAGATAAACTGGAAAGTTACTTTCTTGGTCTAGATGGTGATCTATGGGATCTTCTGATGGATGGTTACAAACATCCAGTAAATGCCAGTGGCGTAAAGCTGACAAGGCAAGAAATGAATGATGATCAGAAGAAGCTTTTCAGGAATCATCATAAATGCAGAACTGTTTTGCTGAATGCTATCTCTCATGCTGAGTATGAGAAGATATCTAACAGGGAAACGGCCTATGACATATATGAGTCCTTGAAAATGACTCATGAAGGAAATGCTCAAGTCAAGGAGACTAAAGCTCTCGCTTTAATCCAGAAGTATGAAGCCTTCAAGATGGAGGATGATGAAGACATTGAAAAGATGTTTTCAAGATTTCAAACTCTTACTGCTGGATTGAGAGTTCTTGACAAGGGATACACCAAGGCTGATCACGTAAAGAAGATCATCAGAAGCTTACCCAGAAGATGGGGTCCTATGGTGACTGCATTCAAGATTGCAAAGAATCTGAATGAAGTTTCTCTGGAAGAGCTTATCAGTGCCTTGAGAAGCCATGAAATAGAGCTGGACGCAAATGAGCCTCAAAAGAAAGGTAAGTCTATTGCATTAAAATCCAATATCAAAAAATGCACTAACGCTTTTCAGGCAAGAGAAGAAGATCCTGAAGAATCAGAATCTGAAGAAGAAGATGAACTGTCCTTGATCTCCAGAAGGCTAAATCAACTCTGGAAGAACAAGCAAAGGAAGTTCAGAGGCGTCAGAAGTTCAAAGAAATTTGAACGTGGAGAATCTTCTGATGACAGAAGATTTGACAAGAAGAAGGTCATGTGCTATGAATGCAATGAGCCTGGACATTTCAAGAATGAATGTCCAAAACTTCAGAAGGAAAATCCCAAGAAGAAGTTTCATAAGAAGAAAGGTCTTATGGCAACCTGGGATGAGTCAGAAGATGATTCAGACTCTGAAGATGAGCAGGCTAACTGTGCGCTGATGGCGACAGAAGATGACGGATCAGAATCTACATCAGAATCAGATTCTGAAGAGGTATTTTCTGAACTTACTAGAGATGAGTTAGTTTCCGGTCTAACAGAACTTCTGGAATTCAAGTCTCAGATTAGTCTCAAATACAAAAAGCTGAAAAAGCTATTTGAATTTGAAACAAATAAGCTTGAGTTGGAGAATTCTGAATTAAAAGAAAAACTTTTAAAATTATCCAATAATGTTGGATCTCCTTCTGATTCAGAAAAATCCACTCCTAGTCTAAACCATATTCTGAAAGAATATGATTTAAGTTTCAGGAAGTTCTTATCTAGAAGTATTGGCAGAAGTCAGCTAGCTTCTATGATATATGCTGTGTCTGGAAACAAAAGAGTCGGCATTGGTTTTGAGGGTGAAACCCCATACAAACTTGAACCTGTTGATGAAATGAAACTCACATACAAGCCATTGTATGATCAGTTCAAGTATGGCCACTCCCATGATATTAGGCACACTTCACATGCTCAAAGTTTTCACATAACACACACCAAAAAGCATGTGACACAACCTAGGAAATATCATGAAACTCACATTAAAAATTATCATGCTGTTCCTCCTATTGCTTACAATGTTAAACCCAAGTTCAATCAGAACTTGAGAAAATCTAACAAGAAAGGACCCAAGAAGATGTGGGTACCAAAGAAAAAGACTATTTCTTTTGCAGATTCTCTTGGCAACAAAGAAGATAAAGGTCAACATGTCAAGTCACCTGGACTCAAGTTGGTCTCAACACTTGAAGGGAAGAAGAACTGTCTTCCAAGTTCTGGTACTTAAATCTGTTGAAGAAACTATGTTCGTAGGAGATCAGAAAAGAAAGTTTATTAGTCTTGGAACCATCTGTTTTGTTTGTTTCTATAGCATTGATGTTTCGTTCTTGATTATTCTGAATGCTCTAAATGCTACAGAATATACAATACTGAAACATTGTTTGTGGACGAATCTATAAATATCTGGTTTGATGATAAACTTGTCTCTGATGAAACAAAGCAGCTTAAGAATTTCTGCAGATACAATTTTGTCGTATCAGAAGCTGCAGAACAAAGAAGTGAACCTCCAGAAGCTGTGTATATCAGAAGTAATGGATCAGAAGATCATTCAGATTTATATCAGCACACTTCAGAAGGAGTATTTCCAAAAGAGAAAGTTGATCAGATCAGAAGCAGTGATCAGAATCTGAAGGCGTAAAGTCTATTCTGAAATTTACAGCTGTCATCTATTATCTGATGGTGAACACGTGTCTGTACGGTTAGTACAAAGCGTGCAGTTGAAAAGACGCCGACCTAGGTAACTGTTATAAATCATTTCATTTACCACGTTCTCTCTCCTTACGTCACTCATCATTTAATAAAATTGATTTCTTTTGATTCTGGAATTGTTCAGTTTATATTTTTTATTATTTTCTTTTTTCAAATCCGTCTCTATATATTCTTTTCAAATCATCTCATATATTTTTTTTTCTTCGCTCCGTGTCTCTCCTTCTTCTTGCATACTCTCTTTTGAAATCTTCTTAGTCGTTTCTAAAACCCTAACCGAAAACCCAGAATTTGTTCCTCTTAGTTGTTCGTTCTGTTTCAATGGCTGCTTCCTCATCTCAAATTGTTGGTTCATCTACTCTTCTCCATATTCATAATGAAACAAACCAGGAACTCACCCCTGTTGTTGCATGCTCCATTCCTAAAGATGAATTGGAAGTTCTGTGTGAACTCATGGTTGACTTTGACAACATTGAAGAAAACCAATTTCACCTTAAAGAAGACATCATCTTTCAAGGATGGACCTCGTTGTTTGCTGAGTTCGTTGGTCCAGTTTATCCGGATCTTGTCAAGGAGTTCTGGGCACATGCTGTGGTTGCTCCAAAATCTATACTTTCTTTCGTCCATGGAAAGTTTGTTGTTATTACTGAAAACATCCTAAGAATGATGTTTGATATGAAAAACCCTGAAGGGGTTTTTGAGTTTGATCAAAGGGCAGATTTGGGAGATGTTCTATCCACTCTCTATCCAAATGTCAAGAAAACAAAACACGTCAAGGATTTGAGAGATGTCTACAGAATCTGGGCAAAGATCCTTCTTGGGTGCTTCTATCATAGGAAAAGTACACATGCCTCGGATTTCATCAATAATGAGCAAAGGTATATTCTTTATTGCATTGCCACTCAGAAGAAGGTTGATGCGATTTACATTATCTTCAACCATATGTGGAAAGCAGTAAAGGATTCCAGAAACGCTTTCAGAAAAGAAAATGGTGGAACAATCATTCCTTTTGGTAGAATTATTACAAACCTTCTGGTGCATTCCAAGATTGTTGAGAGTCTGGAGTCTGAAGGTATTATCAAAGACCTTGCTGTCACCTCTGGAGCCTGTCTGAATGCTTTTTCTTTAAAGAAGATGAAAATAATTGACACTATCCTCAAAGTTCCTAAACCTCTAGTTGGAACAAGAATCAGAAGAAAACCAGTTCTAGCTGACTTTGAAACCTTCTTCAATAGTGAGGTACCTGAAGTCAGAACTAAGTATCTGAAGTCACAAAAAGAGGATAAGAGTCTTAAAGATCAAGACAAAGGTGCTCCTATTAAAGTGAATCGCAAGAAGGAAGAAAGAACCAAAAGAAAGTTTGATCATCCCTCCTTTAATCAAGTGAAGGTTGCAAAGAAAGTTGCTGCTACCACTAAAAATGAAGTAGTCCTAGAAGAAGTGACTGCAAAAGTTGTTAAGGCCGTATCTGCTGATTTTGAGAAGAATAAGAAGGAAGCTGAGAAGAAGAAAAAGAAGAAGAAGTCAAATAACAATGATGAGATTGTTGAAATTGTTAAGAAGAAGATAACCAGAAAAAGGAAGATGATTATTCAAAGCTCAGATGAAGATAATGCTGCTCAAGAGGCTGAGAATCAACCAGAAGTTCTGGCCTATGTCAGAAGGAAAGAAATCTCTAGAGGCAAAGCAAAGATTATTGAAGAGCCGAAGAGTAAAAAGCAGAAGAAGACTGAGGATGTGGCCAAAGCTTTTCTGAGAGGTTCCAAAGGTATATGCATTTCTGAACCTGATTCTGTTCCTGCTGTTCGTTCAGAAGTTGCACCAATAGCGGTTGTCCCTACACCTGAACCAGAAAAAGCCACATCGGAATCACCGGTTTTTGTCCATGTTCTTACACCTCCATCTTCTCATGCAACCAAACCCAATTCTCCTTCTCTCTCACCAATTCCAGATGCCTTCATCCCGTCTCCTTCATCCTCAACTAACTTTGTTTCTGACCAAGCTGCTGATGATCATGTTTTGGATATACCACCCATTCAAACTCTCTTTCCATCTCAAGCTTCTCCCAATGCCACCTTTGAACATACTCCCTCCACCTCTCAAAATAATCTTTGTGATTCTCCTTTTCCAACCTCTGCATCACATGAGCAGCTGCTCCGTGATTGCAACTACACTCCCAAGCCTCGTCCTGAAGCTGAAGTAGTAGTGTTAGATTCTGATACTGAAGCAGAATCTTCTTATAGGTTGGATAGAGAACCTCATCCGTACTTCACTTCCAACCCTGCCTTTTCAAAAACCCAAATAAAATTTCGCCCTGTATACCCTATTGGTGTAGTTTTTGAAAACATAAAGAGGAATCTCAGAAGTATCTTTGATACTCTCAGAATTGTTGAAAGTTCTGGATTGAATGATGTTGCTATGCGGAACTTCTGGAGGATCCTTCGCAGAGAATCAGATGCTCTGTTTTTAGAACTTCAGGAAGCCTGTGTAGCTGCTGCCCCACGGCCTCGTGGAATTCTGAGGAATTATGAAGACTTCTGGTTTGCTAGTCTCAAAGGAAGACATCTGTTGGAAGAGAAGCCCTTCTTGGATGAGATGGAACAATTAAGATTGGCTGCTGAAATGGAAGCAAATCCATGCAGGGATATTGTTATCTTTATTCCTGATTATCCTGTTCTGCTCGGAGACTTCAAGTCTCTCTTTGACTATCTGAGGGAAAACCCTTCTGAGAAAGACCCAAGCTTGGTCATTCCAGAAGTTGTTGACCCACCAGAAGTTGAAGGTCCTTCTGCTCCCAGGAATCTAGCTGCCATTCTTCAGGCACTTGAGAATGGAGACTCGGAAATTCCTGCTGCAGAATATGGATATGCTTCTATGCAAGAAGCAGATGCTGAAGATCATGTTGCTGAATCAGATCCTGTTGAGGAAATCCCTGCAAATGATCTATCTATGGAAGCTGCAGATCAACATGTCATCCCTGTGGATAGAAGCTGTGAAGCTTCTTCTGATGAATCTTCTCGTCTTGCAAGGACTCTGGAAGAAATTCAGAAGAGACAGGATGAGCAAAGCTCACTCAATGATAAGTATAACGCTTTCATGGTGAGGCAAGAAGGACACAACAATGAGGTTAAAGAGATGCTGGCCAAGATCTTGTCAAGGCTAGGGCCATCTTAGATTGAGTCTGTGTTGTTTCTTTTTTTTCGTTGCATCTGTTTTGGTTCTGTGCATCTGATCTTACTTATCTTCATGTACTTCTGTACCTGCTGTTTGAACTTAAATGAAATCATCTTCTTCCTCCGTGTGTTTCGTTCTGTTTGTCTCTGAATCTTTTGAGATATTCTTTTTGATGTTATGACAAAAAGGGGGAGAAGATAAATGATAAATGATTTGATTAATCTATCAGTTGCTGGGTAAAGCTCCCACACATTTTCTAACAAGAACTGCAAGTTCTATATGGTTTAAGTGTTTTGCAGGTACAAAGAAGTGAAGAGAATCTTCAAAGCAAACACAAGAAGCAAAACCATAAGAAGTGTTATTCTGTAAAAAAGAATAAGCTCATGGAAACTGAAGCAAGCTGAGTGCTGTCAAGCTTCAGAAATCAGAAGCAAGAAAGAAGAATGAATCAGAAGCACTGATAATAGAATTTGATCCATATTTGTCTATTTGCTCTGACAAAATTCTATTTGCTCTGATAACATTATTTTAGCCTATATGGCTCTGATACATATCATGTGTTCTAATATACATTTTATGTTCTGACTCGTTCATGCTGACTTTTGTCGTTTAGTTTTTGTTCTGTAACATTTCAGGATGTAGAGATGCTCTGATGATGCTCTGGTACATTCAACAATGTTCTGATACAAATCTAGCATGAAGTGATGTTGGTAGAAATTCAAAGCTCTGAAGCTATCCGAGGGAAGCAGAAATCAGAAGCTGTGATTGTTCTAAAGATCCAGAAAACTCAAGTTCTGAAGCTGTCCTAAATGGAAGCAGAAATCAGAAGCTGTGAATGTTCTGAAGATTAAAGAAATTCAAGTTCTGAAGCTGTCCTAAATGGAAGCAGAAATCAGAAGCTGTGAATGTTCTGGAGATCAAAGAAATTCAAGTTCTGAAGCTGTCCTAGATGGAAGCAGGAATCAGAAGCTGTGAGTGTTCTAGGGATCTAAAGAAATTCTAGTTCTGAAGCTGTCCAATGGAAGCAGAAGTCAGAAGCTATGAATTCTCTGAAGACAGAAGCTTATGTGATCGTCTCTACCGAAATAATCAGGGAAGTCTTTTATTAAAGTTCTTCGAGTATTTATTTCAGGGGGAGATTATTTATCTCAGGGGGAGATTGTTAATCTCAGGGGGAGACATATTCATATGCTTATGCTATAGCTGTGTAATTTGTCTTTTGCCGTCTGCTCTTTCTGATCGCAAATTCATATCATTTATATATGTTTTTGTCATCATCAAAAAGGGGGAGATTGTTAGAACAAGATTTGTTCTGATCAATTATCTTAGTTTTGATGATAACAATAATATGAATTTTGCTTAAGATAATATGGTACTCTAATCCAATGCAATTTCCTTTTCAGGAAATATATAAAGAGTATGCATAATTCAGCGCTCAGAAGCTTTGTCTCAAAGGGTTCAGCATGCAACATCAGAACATGGTCTGGCAAGACATCAGAAGATGGTCGAAGCAGAATCAGAACATGGGTCTATGGAAGCATCAGAAGAACATGAGATCAGAAGCACTGAAGTTCTGATGGTATCACGCTCAGAAGCACTTCAAGGTCAGAAGATCAGAAGATGCTATGCACCAAGCTGTTTGACTCTGATGATATTCAAACGTTGTATTCACAAACATCAGATCAGAAGGAAGTACAAGTGGCAGGCTACGCTGACTGACAAAAGGAACGTTAAAAGCTATTAAAGGCTACGTCAGTAGACACAGCGTGAACAAGGCTCGAGGTAGTTGACAAAAGCGTATAACATTAAATGCGATGCTGTACGGAACACGCAAAGCATTAAATGCACTCAACGGTCATCTTCTCCAACGCCTATAAATATGAAGTTCTGATGAGAAGCAAGGTTAACGATTCTGCACAAAAACAACTCATATTAACTTGCTGAAACTCTGTTCTACTCAAAGCTCAGAATCTTCATCTTCATCAAAGCTCACTACATTGCTGTTGTAATATATTAGTGAGATTAAGCTTAAACGTTAAGAGAAATATCACAGTTTGTGATTATAGCTTTTAAGAAGCAATTGTAATACTCTTAGAATTGATTACATTAAGTTGTAAGGAACTAGAGTGATCGTGTGGATCAGTATACTCTAGGAAGTCTTAGAGGTTATCTAAGCAGGTTGTAACTAGAGTGATCGTGTGGAACAGAATACTCTAGAAAAGTATTAGAAGGTATCTAAGCAGTTGTTCCTGGAGTGATCAGTGTGTGATCAGAAGACTCTGGAAGACTTAGTTGCTGACTAAGTGGAGAACCATTGTAATCCGTGCGATTAGTGGATTAAATCCTCAGTTGAGGTAAATCATCTCTGCGGGGGTGGACTGGAGTAGTTTAGTTAACAACGAACCAGGATAAAAATAACTGTGCAATTTATTTTTATCTGTCAAGTTTTTAAAGCTACACTTATTCAAACCCCCCCTTTCTAAGTGTTTTTCTATCCTTCATATAATACTAATAAGAAACTACATGATAGGTGAGTCAAGCGCCCCCCTTGCCAATTCCTTGAGACATGCGCCTTTGGCCCGCTAAAGCATGAGAGGCATGCACCTCTTACTCCTACCATGATGAGAGGAAGGCGTCTCTCATCCTTTTCCATTTATTTCTTTTTCTTTCTTTCATGAGAGGCGGACGTTTCTCTCCTTAATCCCACCAGAGGCAGTCGCCTCGCACTTTCCAGGTCCAATGCTATTTTCTAACATCCTAGTTTCCAGAATTTCTTCGATTATCGGTTTTTCATTCGATTACCAATTCAACACGACACAATATATAAACACAACAATAGATTAACAACTATAAATTCTTGGAACATTTCCCATAACCACATTCATCAATCGGTAATATTGGTACGGTATCACAAGCTTATGACAGTCAACAACACCAATTCCATAAATTCAATTTCACAGCATTTACTAATCAAATAGGGAAACAAACAGAAATTCGGTACAATCCGAAACCGAAATTCGACGCACCAACGATTTACACAAACCCAATCCCTACAAAAATATCCATCATATATCCCATTATAGAGTTAGAACCCCCATCCTTACCTTGGATTGGAGACCGCTTTATTCCACCGGTTGAGCCTAGCTTTTGCCATAGCTTTCAACCGTTGCCTCTTCTGTAACTTTCCCCGGTCAAACTTCGAAAACCCCTTTTTCTCTTCTCTTCTCCAAAACCCTTGTTCCTCTTTTTACTGATAAAACCTAATTTCCTTTCTTTTATTCAACTTAACCACAAAATTCCCATTAGTCTTATTGGGCCTAACTTAACACTCCCATTCTTATTACCATCAACCGTTTAAATAAGCCCAACAAATAATCTAGTATTATTCTAATACTATTTCTACAACTAATCAACCAATTAATCAACTAAATAATCAACTTCGCAACACAACCCAACATATAACAACTTATCAACAAATAATCCGAAAATAATTTAATTAAATAATTAATTAAATTACGGGTGTTATAATAGTCTTTTCAAGCTTATGGTAGTACTGACTTTCATGTTGTGCTTTGAGTGTAAACAGTAACCTAAACACTTGAGAGTTGAGTGAATTTTATCCTGTGAGGATCTTACTGCTTTTGATGTACGTTTGGTAATTTGTTTCTCCTATTTGCTTTAAAAGTCACAAAAAGTTGCTCACTAACATCATATTCTTGAAGCTTAGACTTAGAATCCTACTTGTACCTTGTATCTTGAATACTTCTAAGAATGCATTCTCTGTTTTGGTTTTGTTTTGAATTTTTCTTATTCTTTTGAAGTTATCATTTTGTTCGGAGTGCAAAAGTTCAAGTGTGGGGGAATTTGATCAGTGCATTTTGATACACAATCTTCTATGTTTGTACATAGGCATTTCCATAATTTGTTTTGCTTATTTTTCACTTTTGTTATGTTTTCATATTTTAGTTTATTTTTTGCCTTTATTTGATTTTTGTATTTTATTTTCAGCATTAGCAGCTTTCAATAAAAAAATTATAACTAGAGCTACGGGAATCAGATCGACGCGTTCTAAAAATCACCCAAAACAACTTAATTTCTAAAGTCCAAAACTTCAATGAACTTCTGGGAATTATGCACTCCGAATATGACTTTGAATCCAACATGAAAGTTGTAACTCTTTCTCTCAGCTTTCCGAAACCGTTTGGTTTGATGCAACTGTTATCCATTCTTGAGTGGAAGTGGGATAGTATCTCGATGGATTTTTTTTAGGTTTAGCGAGAACGTCGATTAATTGTGAAGCTATTTGGGTTATTGTGGATAGATTGACGAAATCTGCTCACTTTATTCCGATGAGGATGGATTATTCGATCGAGAGACTTGCAAAGTTATACATTGAGAGGATTGTTTGTTTGCATGGTATTCCGTCGAGTATTGTTTCGGAAATGGATCCAAGGTTTACTTCAAGATTCTGAGAAGGTTTGCAAAGTGCTTTGGGTACTAAGTTGCGTTTGAGTTCCGCTTTTCATCCAGAAACCGATGATCAGACTAAGAGAACGATTCAGTCGCTTGAGGATCTTTTGAGGTATTGTGTTTTAGAGCAAGGATATGCTTGAGATAGCTTTTTGCCTTTGATTAAGTTTACTTATAATAACAGTTTCCATTCAAATATTAGAATGCACCTTTTGAGGCTTTGTATGGTAGGAAGTGTATGACGTCTTTGTATTAGTATGAATCTGGATAGAATGTTGTGGTTGGACCTAAGATAGTTCAACAGACTAAGGATAAGATTAAGATGATTCAAAAGAATATGAAGGCTTCTCAGAGTCGTCAGAAGAGTTACCATGATAAGAGGAGGATGAGTTTGAGAAGGATGATCATGAGTTTCTTCAGGTTACGCCGGTAACAGGTGTTGGTAGAGCTTTGAAATCGCGTAAGTTAACGTCGCGTTTTATTGGTCCGTATCACATTTCCGAGAGAGTAGGTGAGATGGCATATTTAATTGCTTTACCGCCGTCACTTGCTAATCTTCAAGATGTGTTCCATGTGTCTTAATTAAGGAGATACATTGGAGATCCATCTCATACTGTCCAATTAGATGATGTGCAAGTAAGAGATAACTTGACGGTTAACACATAACCTGTGCGGATTGAAGATCGAGAAGTGAAGAAACTTCGTAGTAAAGAGATTGCTTTGGTAAAAGTGATTTGGGGAGGACCGGGAGAAGGTAATGTGACTTGGGAACTTGAGAATCGGATGAAGGATTCGTATCCAGAGTTGTTCGCTTGAGGTAATTTTCGAGGACGAAAATCTCTTAAGTGGGAGAGAGTTGTAACATCCCGATTTTTATATTAAATAATTATTTTAGTAATAGTTATTTATTTAATTATTATGTGTTGTGATGATTAATTATTGTGTGAATTATGTGTTAATTATGCTATTTGGATTATTAGGTGTATAATATAATAATTCAATTGGGCCTAATTATTAGAAGTAGTAGTAATAAGGGTATGAGAGTGACTAAGCCCATTTAATCAAATAAGATAGTAAGAGTAGAGATTAGGTTAGTCTCATAACTCTCAATTGGAGAAAGAGAAGGAGAGAACAAGACAAAAGGAGAATAGAGAAAAGAGAAGGAAAACTTAGAAGAAGAAGAAATCTTCAAGAGGTAAGGGGGAGAATCTATGTTATTATGGGTGTATATACTATGCAATGGGTAGATGACATGTTAGGTGTGCTTCATCTTAATTTCTCATAACTTTGTATGTTAGGGTTTATGTAGAATCTATGGAAATTGGGTGAATAATCATGTTTATGTTGTTATGTTGATAACCCATGATAGTACCATGATTAAGAATCTATCTATGTATGATTAATTGTTGTTTGGAGGTGATTATTTGGTTTAAGAAGAATTTTTTAAAGTGCTGTCAAAATGGGTTTTTTTTCCTTCCAAAAATCGCAGAGGGAGCTTAGCGCGGTGAGGCCGCTTAGCGCGCTCTTGAAAATAACACCAGCCATGTTATAGACGGTGTCACGCTTAGCGCGGGTTCCTAAATTGAAAATGATTGTTTTTGGAAAATTGTTTTCGAATAGGGAAGCTTAGAATTTATTATAATTTATGAGAATTTTTTAGAATTTACTGTGCATGTTTATGTAGGTTTAGAAGGCATTTTGTGTGGAACTTAACTTGGTAAATTCTTGTGTTTCTATGTTTGACTTTGGTGAATTATGGAAGATAAAATGGACTGGCTTGTCTGTTATGTGTTATGTGTAATTGATAAATGCTATGTGATTGCTTTATAGATAATGTATGTATATTGTGCAACATATTGGTAGATAATTCGATGTGTGAATTATTGTGATATGCCTGAATAATTAAGGTCGTGTGATAATCTTAATTGCATATATTGTGAGTCTTGTTGCACATGCATTCATGGGGAGATTGTACTCCGGTTGTGGCTTTGATCCTAGTGTGGAAACGAAAGCGGTGAACTATAAGTTCATATTGTTGGCTTGGATCCTAGTCCGGATCGGGAGCGAGGCTTTGATTCTAAAAATGAGTCAAAAGCGAGGTGAGCTTGATGTTCATGATGGTACCACATGCATGAGTCGCATTAAATTGCATTTTTGAGTCGCATTTGTTGCTATGTGACGTTTGGGCTTGATGTGTGTTTATGTGATAATTGATAATTGTTACCTCGGTGGAATGTCAATGATAATTGTGATATATGTGATAATTGTATAACTCCTTACGATTATGAAGTATGATGAATTGTTGGATGCTTGTGTACTATATCCATTATTTATATTATATATATTCGTAATAAAGTGAATTCTCACCCTTCTATTGTTAAGATGTTCTATGCGACATCGCGCAGGTTCTGAAGAATAGATGTGCTTGCACGAGGATTAGCGAGGAGCTTGTTCGATTATTTCGCTTATTTAGATAGTGATTTAATGCTCTGGTCATGTAACACCGGGAGTATTTAAACTCATGTTTATTGCTATGAGATATTGTTATATATTTTCTCTTATTTGGTATTGTATTTTGGATATAATATGTTAAATGACCTTGGTGCCGATATTTGGATTCATATGACATAATTATGAGGTGATATTGTCATTATGTTGGTAGATGATTATAGTATGAGATATGATCATTGAAATTATTTTGAGAAACAAATATTTCGTTGCGATATGCATATTGAAGAAATTTGAAGTTTTAAATATGTGTTATACTTATGATCAGATGTATGCGATGTATGGTTTTTGTTGGTTTTCATTGTTGTGGAAACGACATATGGCACCCTTTTGTTATATGCATGTTATACTACTCTGTATTTGAATTGAGTTATTTGGGGTTAGAAAAGGGGTCTTACACAGTGTTTTGTGTATGTGCCGATTGAGATAAGAGGAACCATAGGAGTGTTATAGTTGCAACATGTAGGATTTGGACGGCAGAAGAAAAGTTACGGTTTATGTTATTGTTTGAATATGGTAGAAGGAAGCTTGTAGGTTGGTGGAATTGGTTGATAGAGGTCGATGGAAAGGTTTTAAAGGAGGGTGATGACGAATGATGGTTGCCGTGAAGATGTAATAATGGAGAAGGGAGATCGAAAGTAAATAAGTGGTGAGGGTTGATGTGAAAGGTGGAGGGAAGTGATATGGTTGTGTATGGGCGAAACTGGTTGCAGATCTGGTGAAAGTTTACGTGGTAGTACAGTGAAGCTGCGGTGGAGTATGGATCAGAGAAAAGGAAGCCGAGTGTTGTGAGCTTGTGGTTTGGCAAGTTGTGTTGAGATAGAAGGAAGAGATGATATGTTGTCTCGTGATTTTGAAAGAAGAAAAAGAATATCATGTTGCTTCAACGGAGAGAGAAAATTATCTCTCTCTCTCTCTCTCTCTCTCTCTCTCTCTCCTTTTCTTTTTCAAATTGGTAATCTCCTTTGTTATTGGCTATTTCGAAATTGGAGAGAGAGGCATCAAGTTTAGAAGTGTGGATGCTACGGATTTGTGGTTCAATGTGGAGAAAGGATTCATATCTTGTTGTGTGGCTGCTATCAATTGGTGCCTCCGTTTCACAATAACTACTTTCTATATAGGATTTTCCAATAAACACCAAAATGTCCATTTAACCCTTATTATTAATTAAAATAAAAACATAATATTAAAATTAACTAATACAAAATTCCTGAATTCTAATTGCAATTAACTGAATAAAAAAAGGAATTGGAAAACATTAAATCAAGTAAAATGTGGGCGCGAGCATGATCGGAACAAAATAAAATGAACATATCAAAATGATCTGCGTGAGATGAAGTTCAATAAAAATGTCCAAAAATGTTAAAAAATACAATTAAAAATACCCGGATAAATAATGTCTGACTGTATAACATGAAACCGCGCGCGAAGCAAAAAAAATAAAATGAGCACACCAAAATAACCTACATGCATCGTAGTTTCGTAAAATTGTTCGGTGGAGGTCAAAACTTAAAACATTTTGCTCGTAATCTTACGCACGATGGCAAATTACTTTTATCGGTCAGCCTGTAGAACCAAATTTTTTATTCTGATTGACCTTAGGTCGACTTCAAACATTGCCTGAGGCGATACAAATATGCATGAAATGCGATTAAATCTTTTCTCGAATTTTAAACATATTGAAAGTTGACTGTATGTTGAATTTTAACGAACTAATGCATGCATGATTGAACCAATGATACAAATGCGATGAATGAATGACTTTGTTGCAAAATTGGGGTATACTAACCCCCACATATTTTATTAATTTTAAAATTGTCTATGAATAAAGTTGAGTCACAAAGAGCAAACGAAATTTTCAGTAGTTTATTATAAATTTCCTGTAGTTTATTTTAAAATTGTTGGTATTAAATTATACCTGTTTTATTTTAAAGTTTGGTATGTTTGAACTAATACCGATATTTTGAAAAAAGTTCATCTTGTGAATACCAAAAATTTTGAAATTCCCAGTAAAAACTCATACGAGTTTTTTTGGAAATTTCAAATTTTTGATAAAAACTCATGAAATATATGTTTTTTTTAACAAAAATTTGAAATTTCCGATAAAATCATAAAAGTTATGATTATTTTATCGAAGAATTTAAAATTTAAAATTTTCGATATTTTTGTATAATTTTTAAAAAATACCGTTGTAGTTTTGAAAATCAATAACTTTATTTTATCAATGATTCTATTAATGATAGATAAAAATATCAATAACTTTAAATAAGAAGATAACAAAATATATATATATATATATATATATATATATATATATATATATATATATATATATATATATATATATATATATATATATATGAAGGGTGTAAACTATAACACAAGAGGTGAGATGTTAAATACCCCAAATTTAGTTAATCATAATTCAAGCCCAAACTCAATTCATTTTATTCTATATATAATCAAAGCATATCATCATTTCACTTCTACACAATTAAATCATTTTCAATAATTAATTGAAACCCTAAAATCCCAAGAAGATTAAACTCATCATCTCCCTTTCAAAAATTGCAGCCGCTCCACAGTTTTGGCCTGGAAAAAACCGCAGCACCGACATAAATTAAGTCTGGGTTTTCCTCCATCACAAGGATGCGATTCCGCTGATTGCGGCTGTAATAGCCGACTCAGCAGTGACCGATTTAGGTCGCAACAGTTCAGATCTACACTCTGCACTGCCATTGTGGTGCGATTGACAACATACACGGTACGTTCAAGACTTGGTTTTCGTTTTCTTACTCATTCTTCTTCTTTGTTTCTATTCTAAATGGATCTGAAATCCTCTCATTTGGTTTTAGTGATAATCCAACTTCTATGAAATCAAATGGAATTAGTTAATGTTCTATTATTTATATAAATAAAAAGGGCATGAAATGTAGTGAAATATTAGATCATGTTTCTCTATGCTTCATTCTCTTTTTAAAATAGATTTACACAATGAAATTTTAATTTAAAGGACAAAGATGAAGAATGAAAGTGATATAATACATTCTTTCATAATTCTCTTTATTTTATTTTTTTAATTGGATTTGTAAACAAAATGATAATAATTCCTAAAAATTTATCATATCCCATCAAATACAATTTTTTAAGATTTCGACGAGAGTTTAAAGATAGTAAACTGTCAATGTAAAACAATTTTACACATACATTACACGTAATAAATCAAAATGTTTTAATTTGTCATTTAATTTTAATTTTTTAAAATTAAAATGGTATTTATTCTGATGCATGTTTTTTATTGGTTGACATTGTAAAAATATTTTACACTGTCAGTGTATTTCCTTTTTTCCCTTTAGACAATCTAATCTCTCTTTCATCTTTGAAAAGACAAGCAAATGATATAACAAAAATCAAATCTTATAAATCGACAAGCAAATGATATAACAAGAATCAAATCTTATAAATCTTATATTTTTAAGTGAAATCGATTACATGGACCACCAACTTCCGCTAGAATGTTTTATCCAAAATCATTTTACATGGACCACCAACTTCCGCTAGAATCTTAAAAATTTATTTCATTTTGAAGTTATTTTAAATAGTTTTTATAAAAATTATTTTTGAAATAAAACTTTTTTAAAAAATTGCGATTTTAACTATTATGTGATCTTCAATAATATGTGTTTATGTTATAGAATGTTAAAATTAATATTTTAATTTATAAAAAACAAATTTAAAAGACTTCTAATATTTTTAAAATTACAAAGAGAAAATCTATTTTTTAAAAGTTAAAACAAACATACCAATAATATTCTTCATTAAATAAATTGTAGAAATACGTCTTTCACCTATCTTTTATATCTTTTCTCTAAACCAATATTTTACATTCTTTATTTTTAACACACTTCACTTGATTCAAATTTCTTGTCTCTTCCTCCTCCCTTAGCAAATTTATATATATTTTTTCTCATTCCTTTATTCCTAAAGATTTGTATAACTAATCAAAAGTTTGTGTTCTTATTCACTCACCGTCTTTTTGGTCTTGTTATTATCATTCTTATACTTTTTTCATGTTTTTGGCATTTTTACACTTTGATCATTCTTTAGAACACTTATTTTTTACTCAAACTTTACTCTAAACACTTTCAATCTACCACCACAATTCTTTATCTCTAGGTCTAAAACCTCTTGATTCTCCCAACGTCTCTTTAACTACTATTTTAATCTCTTGGTCCATCTTATTTCACATATCATTTGCACTTCCTTGTTGTCCAAACCCTCCCTCCAAAAATTTATGTTGGGAACTTCCTAATTTTTCACCCTATCAAATATCACCACTTCCGTGGTGCTCCCATGTGACTTCTTCTCTATGCTTTTTTCTTAATTCTTGTATTCATAACCAATGCTCTCTGTTGAGTAGTTAAACTTTCTTCCAGAATAATTTTCAAACAAATCTTTCTACCATACTTTTGGAATAACTATATGAAAAAAATTTATCTGAGAAAATGTCACTCCACTTTTATATGAGGGCATCTTAATCTATTTTTGATGTACCATTTGGATTTTTTCCCGCTTAATAGAGTATAATTTGTTAATTGCTTCTGTATGGGGACCAACTCCTATGATATTTACTTTAGGCTGTAATTATCTACTCACTTGCGTCGATGTTTGCACTAAATGTATATGGTTTTATCCTATCAAATTGAAATCTAATGTTCTCCTCACTTTCACAAATTTTATCACTATTGTTGAAGTACAATTTAGTACAAAGGTAAAAGTAGTACAAATAGATGGTGGTGGTGAGTTTTAGACTCACCTCTTTGTTCCACACAAAAGACATAGCTTATTGATTTGCTTGCCCTCAACCTCACCATGAAAATGGCTCAACACGCAAACACAAGCCTCACACTTCTTGCGCAAGCAAATATGCCTCTCAAGTTTTGGGATTATGCTTGTCTAACTGCAACTTATCTAATTAATAGAATGTCCACCGCTATTCTAGCATGAAATCTCCTTTTTTTCATGCTCTACAAGCCAATTCCTGAAATCTCGTTTTTTCATGCTCTACAATCCAATCCCTGATTACTAATTTCTTAAGGTCTTTGGATGTGTCTGCTATCCACATCTTAGACCATACTCAACTCATCTACATATACAATAAGATAGATACATCCTTGGGTAGAGTGACGAAAAACACAAAATGGTCAGCTTCACTATGGACCATACTAAACTGTTGTACTACAGTGCTGAATCTCCCAAACCAAGCTCTCGAAGACAGCTTAAGACCATAAAGAGACAAGTGTAGCCTACAAACCATATTCGAGGACTTCCCCTGAGCAACAAACCCAGGTGGTTGCTCCATATATACTTCCTCTTCAAGATCACCATGTTAAAAGACATTTTTAATGTCAAGTTGATGAAGAGGCCAATGTCTAATGGCTGCAATGGCTAGAAGCCTGACAGATGCTATCTTGGCTATAGGCGAGAAGGTATCACTATAAGCTAATCCAAAAATCTAAGTGTATCCTTTGGCTACTAAGCGAGCTTTAAAACGATCGATCTTACCATCTGGTCCCACCTTCACTATATAAAGCCAACGACAACCTACTACAGATTTTCCAGAGGGTAGAGGTACCAGATCCCAGGTACCACTGCTTTAAAGAGCACACATTTCATCTATCATTACTTGCCTCTACTCAGGGTGAGATAATGCTTCACCTGGAGTGTTAGGAATAGAAACAGAAGACAAAAAAGACAAACAAGTATATCACAAAGGGCAATGGGAATATCAGACTCAGGTTGCAAGATCGGATCCGATGGCGGCGAAGGCGTCAGAGGAGAATCTGCAATGACCTCGGGGAAAGGTATTGCCTCTCGGATAGGTACGACAGACGTGAGTTGGTGACGTTGATATGTTTGAAGTGAGCGAGAAGTGGGGGGTCAACCGTAGGGGTTTCTAGTGGGCCAAATTCCCTTTAATGATGGAGGACAATGGGTAATGAGACTTCCGGAAGAGGTGTGAGAGTACTTTCCTGAAGGGGTTATGGAGTTACTTGGCTGGACTCGAAATATTGAACATAATCGAACAAGGTAACATCGGCCGATACGAGGTATCGTTGTAGAGTAAGTGAGTAGCAACGATAACCCTTTTAGGATCGATGATAACCAAGAAAGACACACTTTAGTGATTGAGCTGATAGTTTATCAAAACTAGGGGAGAGATTGTGTACAAAACACATAGACCCGAAGACTCGAGGAGGAATTGGGTGAAGAGGATAGTGTGGAAACAAGATTGAATGATGGATTTTATTATTAAGGACAAATAAGGGCATGCGATTTAAGAGGTGACATGTCATGAGCACAACATACCCTCAAAACCGGAGAGGAACATTACCATTGAGAAGTTGGGTCCGAATGGTTTCTACGAGATGCCGATTTTTGCGTCTGGCTACCCCGTTTTGTTGGGGTGTATGAGGGCAAGATGTTTGGTGCAGAATACCATTGGATGACATCAAAGCTTGAAATTGTTGGGATAAATATTCACGTGCATTGTCACTTCTTAAGGTATGAATAGACAAACCAAATTGGGTTCTATCTTGATAAAATTGTTCCAAAGAGAAAACAATTCAGATCTGCTCTTCATTAAAAATAGCCACGTGCATTGTGAAAAATCATCATAAATGTTACAAAATACCTAGACTCAAAAGTAGACACAGTATACGAGGGACCCCAAACATCAGAGTGAACTAAAGCAAAAGGAAACACAACCTGTTTATTGACTCGATTGAGAAAGTGACTACGAGTATGTTTTCCTAACTGACAAAATTCACAATGCATAGTGGACAATTTAGATAAACTAGACACCAACTTTTGTAGCTTGGGATGACCTGGATGACCTAACTGCACATGTATAATGAGTAGAGAATCTGTGGTGGAACATGTGGCAGATGACGTAGAGAAGTAGTAGAGGCCTTGAGACTCACATCCGACACCAATCGTCTGTCCCGAACTCCAATCCTGCAGAGTAACATTATTGTCAGTAAAAGTGATAGAACAATTAAGCAAACGAGTTAAATGACCGACTGACAGTAAATTAAATGGGCAATTAGGTACATATAGGACATAAGTAACAGAGAGAGATGGTAGAATTTGAACAGTACCAATCCCTTGAGATCAGGTTTGAGAATCATTTGCAACAGTTATTCTCGATAAGAAACCAGAGATAGAGAGGGAGGAGAAAAGACCTTTATTACCGGTAACATGATCAGACACACCAAAATTGAGGATCCAATGAGGAGATGATTGAGAGAAGCAGACATATGAATTACCAGTCTGTGCAACCGAAGTCTTGGAATCAGAGAGGTCTGGTTAGTCTGACACCACCTCGGGAAATCCTCGTAGCTTGGCGTAGGGCTCTGAAGAGAATGTGAAGTCTGCATAGTGTCAGGGTTATCAATTTGAGCTGCATTTACCTTGCGTGGAGGTTTGCAGTGCAACTTCTAACAACGATCGATAGTATGCCCAAGTCGGTTACAATGGTCTCACACTTGGGACGAGGTTTGGAGTTGGATGACCCTCCTCGAAGGCGATTCTGATTGTTGCCAAGAGATGCAAGTCCAATAGTGTCACCTGGTGTTGGAGCAGCAATAGATGGAGGGGAAACCAGACCAAACGTGAGGTGTAGCCAAGAACAACAATTGTTCACTAACTGCATCATAGTTAGGAACAGTAGTACCTGATAAAATCTGGTTATGAACGGACTCGAGTTCTGTTGTTCGGCATGAGCTGTTGCATCTTTTGCGTAAGGTACGAGGGTTGTGTAAGTTGCTTTCAAGACATCAAGCTTATTCAGATAGGCTTGCATATCCATATTTTCCAACTTCAGTGTGTCTAGTTTGAGGATGACACTGTATAGACAATGAACGTTGTTGGAGAAGAAGACTTTCTTGGCCTTTTGTCAAACCTCATAGCAAGTGGAGAAGGCTTGGTATTGCGCTTGGAGGTTAGATGCTATGGAAAGCCATAAAACAGTACACAGAGAGGCACCCGTTTTCTTCCATTTAGCGAGTTTGGTGGTTGCAACATCAGTCAATTTTGTGGTTAGGTGATCTTCATATCCCTGATCGTGAAACCACATATCGCCAGCACGAGTCCATATGTTATAGTTGGCTGATCCAGTGAGTTTTTTACATGAGATAGAACCGGCATCTCCCATGGCTTAAAGAAACAAAAGTCGAGGTTGTTTAAATTGGAGCACTAATTTTCGAGAGTCGAAATGAATAACGGAGACCGGGTTTGTGACCGGATGAGGGAGCCGAGTTGGGCGACCGAAAAAACGGCCGGATTGGACAGCGGATGCGTCGTCACGCGTTGATTTGACGACGGCGTATGAAGCCCATGCGTAGGAATGGTGACGGCGTGTTGGGGCGCGTGCGGCTTCGTCTGGCGGCGGTCCAAAGTGCGACGGCCGGATTGAAGGGCGGCGAGTAGGATGGTGGGGTCAGTTTTCTGGAACGTCGCCGGAAGAGTTACAACAACAGTAGCGGCAACGTGGTTACTGGAGAATTTTGAGAAGTGAGAGGAAAATCAGAGTGATGACACGGTTTGCAAAATAAATTCTCACCGGAAGACAGTTAGTCATCCGGATAAAGCTCGACAAAGAATTGTCTCTTAGTAAGCTCTAGATACCATATTAAATTAGGAGAGACTAAGAGACATTTAGGTAAAACCATGTGTTACAATAACACACGGAAGATACATTATATAGAAGAAAATACAAATCCTAGTGTTAATTACATAGATATCCTATTCTATTCTAGAATACACTAAGGAATATTCTCTTTATATACATATACATATATAATTATCAACAGTAAACATGCTTGGTTGTAGAAGGGAGTGAATCATAGCCAAGTTCCTCAAAGATGGGGAAAATAATTGACTCAACATTCTCACATAATGACAACAATTCACTTACCTCACTATATATAATACTAAAGCATAACAAACCTCATAATTAAGCATCTTTACCTCACTCTCTATTTACCAAATACATGACTACATGATACCCCTTCTTCATTTATCAAATGCCAAAGCACCACGTTAAAAGAAATTTCAGAGGAACTATAATACCTTGTATTATTGCATTCCACAAGGTAAGGTCATGATTTTTCAACAATATTTGAATACAAGCCCCACGTGTCAGCAAATTATGCCTATATTTCCAATCAATCTCAATCAAAGCAGTTGCCCCAATAGAAACCCCATCAACACAAGATCCCACAACCTTCCCTTGTATCTTGTTCCTATGATCCCTCACACGCGGATGAAAAACAAATGAGGACTTCCAAACTTTGGCTAAGCTATATACCAACTTAATACTTCCTATAGTCTTGAATATAAGCAACAAAATACATGTATTTTGTACAAAGTTAGACTAAGTATATGTATCTTTTTGATTATATTTAAGACCAAAGGGACTACAAAAGACAATACATTATTACATATTTATAAAGATATACAATACTAAATACTAAAAATATAAATAATGATAGTAACTAAGTAATATAAACACTAAACTTGGAGAAGATAATCTAAGTTGATATAAGATTAGAAAATGATCATAAGAAATAAATTAAGATGCTCTAATATAATATCATAATCATCTTTATATTATGTTGGAGTATCTTAGTTTAACTCATACCATCAATTTCTAGTCTTATAGTATCTTAGATTATGCTTTGACGTGCACTACTCATAGAAGGTACTAGCTTAGAATTCACGACCCTCACTTTCACCTTTCATCCAATTTGGGGGCTTACCATGGAGTCTCCAACATGTCTCTCAACTCACAAGTATGCCAAACACGTTTGCTATAATCACAACATGGCATATTTGATTTTCTGCCATAATATTTCTCTGCGTCAAAGTTTCTAATAGCAAGAGTAGAGCTCTTAACTATTGAAATTTTGGTTGACTTACCTATCATAATTCTTTGTTGCGCGCATCTTCTCTTATGAAAAAGTTTCACTAAAAAAGTTTCACTAATTGTTTGTAGAGACCACTTCTCTTATGAATAAGTTTCACTAATTGTGATGCAACTCAATGAAAATCGATTGAGAAAATAGTAAAAAAGGATTATAACGGGGTAGGATAAATAGAATGGTGATTATTTGAGATAGATAATTTGTGATAATTAATCCAAAGCAATAGCTCCTCCAGAGAAAATATTCTCCTATTACAATTTCAACCATAAAAGTGATAACCCCCACTACCTTTCCTTCACACTATATTCCCTCATTCTGTAACTCCCCACTACTTGGACTTTGGGTGTCAATGTGCCATTCTATAACTCCCCACTACCTACTAACTCCCCCTACTTGGACTTATTCTCATTGTCATGCAACCCACTAGTTCCATCATTGCTACTCCTGACAATTGCAGCCTTGTCAAGGTTGATTCAAAGAAACTAAGTTTTCAGCAAATCTTCATTTTCCCACATAGTATCTTTAGCTACTCTACCTTTCATTCCACTAACCATGTTTGACAACCTGTCTCCTCTCAATTTTTCGTGAAGCTAACAGTTCTCCAGGTTCTTACAACTCCTCTGACTCCATTTCCAGCCTTTCCGATAACATAGGTTCAACAGTATAATTCCTGTTGGAATTTCTGTCTTCATTGCGGTCTGGCCCTAGTCGTCTAAATTGCGGCATTTGACTTGCCTTAATTGCAGCCTACAACACTCTCATTATATTAAGCTTGAAAGGGTGGATTTAGTCCCACAATGCTTAGAGATACGGTATGCGTTGTGTTTATAAGTGGGGACAATACTCACCTTCCAAGCCGATTTTGTAGGGATGACATCCAAATTCTAAGATGGTATCAGAGCTTTCATTGCGGTTCGCCTTTAGTTGCCTTAGTTGTGGCATTTGACATGTCTTCGTTGCCGTCTCCAGCACCTTCATTGTGTTGAGTTTAAAGGGGGGTGAATTTAGGCCCGCATTTCTTAGATATGATGTGTTATGTTTATAAATGGGGGCAATCCTCACCTTACAAGTCAGTTTTGTATGGATGAGTTAGGCTCAACCCAAATTTTAAGATGGTATCAAAGCCCTCATTGCAGTCCGCCTTTAGTCGCCTTAATTGTGACATTTGGCTTACCTTCATTGCAGCCTCCAACACCTTCACTGTGTTGAGTTTAAAGGGAGTGAATTTAGTCTCACATTGCTTAGATATATGATATGTGATGTAATTATAAGTGAGGATTATCCTCACCTTACAAGCCGATTTTGTAGGATTGAGTTAGGCTCAATCCAAATTCTAAGATGGTATCAGAGCCTTCATTACGGTCCGCCCCTAGTCGTCTTAATTTTGGCATTTGGTTTGCCTTCATTAGTCTCCAATACCTTCATTGTGTTGAGTTTAAAGGTGTGAATTTAGTCTCACATTGTTTAGAGATATGGTTTGTGTTGTGTTTATAAGTGGGGACAATCTCCACCTTACAAATCGGTTTTGTAGGGATGAGTTAGACCCAACTCAAATTCTAAAATGATATTAAAGCCTTCATTGCGGTTCGCCTTTAGTTGTCTTAATTGTGGCATTTGGCTTGCCTTCATTGCAACCTCCAAGACATTCACTATGTTGGGTTTGAAGGGGTGGATTTAGTCCCACATTGCTTAGAGATATGACATGTGTTGTGTTTATAAGTGGGGGTCATTCTCACCTTACAAGTCAGTATTTAAGTCACGTTTGTACGAAATGAGTTAGACCCAACCCACACATTCTAAGACGGTATCAGAGCCTATCCTAGATCCGTTGTCTGGTTTCCCGCATCGTCCACGGTCTAGGCTCGTTGAGGCCCGAGCGAGAGGGGGTGTGTTGGAATTTCTGTCTTCATCGCGGTCCACCCTTAGTTGCCTATATTGAGGCATTTGGCTTGCCTTAATTGCAGCCTCCAACACCTTTATTGTGTTAGGTTTGAAGGGAGTATATTTATTCTCACATTGCTTAGAGATATAGCCTGTGTTGTGTTTATAAAGTGGGGCAGTCATCACCTTACAAGCCGGTTTTGTCAAGATTAGTTAGGCCTAACTCAAATTCTAAGAATTTCCTATGGAACACTTTAGTTGGAAGATATGAAAAACAACATGCACACGAGCAGACTCTGAATATTTTAGGTTTTAAGATATGTTGGACTTTTTGCCTTAATTGCGGTCTGGCCCTAGTTGCCTTAATTGCGGCATTTGGCTTGCCTTAATTGCAGCCCTCACCTCCTTCATTGTGTTGGGTTTAAAAGGGGTGAATTTAGTCCCACTTGTTTAGAGATATGACATATGTTGTGTTTATAAGTGGGACCATTCCTCATCCTACAAGCCGGTTTTGTAAGAATAAGTTAGACCCAACTCAAATTCTGATAAGATACAACACCAACTTTTTCGAGTACTGGAAAGGGTTCAAAGTATATTGGAGATAACTTTTGATTAATCCTTCTTGCTTAAGTTTGTTATCGATGAGGTCTCAATTTCATAAATGCCCATTCTCCCACTTCGAAGGGACAATCTTTATGGTTTTTGTTTGCATAACACTTCATTTGTTCCTGTGCTAGCTATAAATGTCTTTTTAGCTGTTGTAGTGTTTCATCTCTGTCCACTATCTCTGCTGCCACCACCAATTGATGACCTAAGTCTGCCCATCCGTCTCTGGATAATATGATGAGCTCATTTGAAGGGCCGTCCCTTATAATCGAAATAGTTCCTTCCAAAACCAACTCATAAATATCAGATCACGGTCCCTTACTTTTACTGGGGAACTTTATGTAGACATAGTACCTCCTTAGTGAATACCTCTGCAATTTTTCTTGCCATATATCGGTGTTTAAATGGTATTAAGTGATCATACTTGGACAATCTGTCCACTACTACAAAAATGGCTTCTTGAAATTCTTGAACACTCTGTCATGCCAATCTAATAAAGATTACTAGCCATTCTTTTATACGTGCGCATAAATCTAGAATGACCACCATTTAATGAGAAAAGAAACTTCTTCAATAATAAAGGAATACAATTGGATTGAGAGGAAATAACCAACCCGCCTTGATAAAACAATAACCCCTGCTTCAAGTTGAAACCTAGTCTGGCAGTAGGGTCGCGCTGCAGTTCCGTCATTATCTCTTTGAGAACTGGGTCATTCAACACTTCTTGTTGCACCTGTGAATGCTGCTGCAACCATACCGGAATCGTTGTCAACGCGTTTAATTTTGCCTCTTCCTACATCCTAGACAGCGTATCCGCTGCATTTTTGTCTGGACCTGGTTTATACACAATCTCAAAATGAAAGGGTTTGGCAATCCAATTTTGTTGGTATGTTGTTGTGACCCTTTGTTGTAACAAGTAGCGCGGAATTTTTTGGCCAGGATATACAAAAAATTCACTACCAAGCAAATAGGGATGCTAGTGTTGCCCTACTAGCACTAGAGCCATCAACTCTCTTTCATACGCTGATTCACTCAAGTTATTCTTTGACAATGCCTTATGGAAATAAGCTTTGGGTCTTTTCTTTTGCATCGACACTGTCTCAATTCCTCTCTCAGAAGCATCACACTCAATTTCAAAGGGTTGAGAAAAGTCAGGAAGCATCATTGTTGGAGCTTTCATTGGACAATGAAAATAATGCTTCATGGCATTTTATGAGGTCTAATATGTTAAAATTAATCCCATAGCTCTTAATATGATTTTCTTACTTGAAAAATAGAAAACTACTGGCGTTTTATCTATTCCTCTCTCGATGGCTTAGCATGTATGTATATATCTCACATAGTTAAGGTGTCATTTAGATTTTTCATCATGTAAATTTTCTCTTTAAGGGTGCCTTTGCGTTTTTACTGAAGAATATTTTACAATATTCCTTGTTTCATAAATTATTCTCAATTTATCATTTACTTGCCAAGAAAAAGTAGATTGTCATTATGGGTGATAACTGACCCAAATTGGTGTTGTCCCAGCAGTGAGGTGGTTGGTTGATAGTCAAAATAGAAATATTTTTGCCAGATTATGATAATTTCTGTGAATGTTCCATGTAACTAACAGTCGATTATATAAACTTTTCTTTTCCCTATCTAAATTTAGTTTAGTTTCCTCTTTGATGTGCTTTTGAAGCCCTTTCGTTGACCAGATTTTATTTTGTCTGTGCTAATTTCCCTATAACTGTGTTTTGTGTTTAATGCAGTTATTATTTGTTGTATTTCAAAATTTGCCATGTCAAATGCCCCTAGAAGAGTTGGGCCAGATTTCTTTGGTTATTATTCATCTGAAGTAGTAAATCTATTGTCCCGAGATGAGAATGTTTTGCCTGTCACTACCCAATTATCTGAGCTACCACAGAATAAATGTGGCGGGGGAGGAAAGAACCTTGTTAATCGCAGTTATACTCTTTCTGGTCCTTTATATAACAATGGTGTTGGAGATGGGCTCTCGGATTTTGAAAAGGACAGATTAAAGTCACTGCTCAGACAGAGTGCATTTACTCTTTCATCAGAAGTTGATGAGGTATGTCATGCGTCTTGGTCCTGTTTGGTTGTTACTAAATGTTGGAACTGTCAGCATGGTAAGTGATAGCTACATTTGACATTTATGGAATATAGATGTGTTGCTGACTGTAAACATAATCAGGTGGTGGACCCTGTTTTCACTATGTACCATTTGCAATCTGGGCTAAGAAGTAAAACACATTCCTTGAATCTTGCAACAATCAGATCTGATGATGCACCGCAAATTCCTTCTAAAAAGCAAAAGGTGACCTCACCCTCATCTTCAGCTAGGCCTGATCTTGCACAAAATGGCGATGTCAATTCCCAAAGCAGTATGAAGGTATACTTTTGTCTCCTTATGTTTATTGGAAAGCCTAATGTTTTGTGATTACTGGAATAAATTATTTTTTTCTTTCAAATTGACTGTTTAGTCACCTTGTCTCACCTGTGGGAACGATGAGAAAGATTGAGAAGATTTTTATTGGATTTAGATTAAGGAAAATGAGAAATGCTCGAGTAATATCTCAATACTTACGGGAAAGTAGCCAAAAGCAAATATATGTGCACGAAGCATACACAAAAGAAGAAAAGAAAAAAAAAAAAACAACAATAAAATTCATAAATTTATTATTCAACTTTAATTTTTACAAGGACAAAATTAAAACTCTCATACAATTGCAATTTTTCAAGAAAAATTTACAAACTCTACAAATTATAATTTTTGAACGGAAAAATTGAAAATTCTCCCTCAGTTACAATTTTTAGACGAAAAATTGCAAACTCTCTGAACAACAATGTTTGCTAAACTCTTACATAACACAACTACCAAGACCACATTACACTCACAAGACTACATTTTGTCGTGGTGAAGAAAATTCAAACTAACTTTTTTTATTTATATTTATACTCCCAAGTTTTTTCTACCCATTACCCATATGGAACTTGAATGAATATACTCTTTGATTGATCCAACAGGTACATAGCTAACTATGTACATAAATGTATTTGTTATACAACTCCCAATACTGACATTAATTCCTACACACACTCTCAAGCTACACCTTCAAGCTGGGACATACATGTTAAATGCTCCTTGTTTGGATCGAAAAAGTTTAATTATTGCAGATCTTTTGCAGGTATATGCTAGTTGTTTGTTAGAGCTAACAAATTAGGTGATGACTTTTTTAGAGTGAACTTTCTCTTAGGCAAAATGACAATCAATTTTAACGTTTAGTTCTCTCATAGTATGCTTGATTAGGGAGGCTATAGGCAGAGCTGCCTGTTTATATCCTAACATAATTTTATTTCTTGAGTATTCCCTAACTTCAATTCTTAAAGAAGTTGCCTAATCCTAATAAGCTCCATGTGGTTGTAGCTGTAGCCTTTAGATCTATATTCAGCTTCTTCTGCACTAGAGACCTTACACTGATGTTTTTCTTTTTGTTCTTCCAAAAGACAAGATTTCCCTTAACACATACAATATCCTAAAATAGAATACCTATTAATTGGTGAACCTTTGTACATCATGGAACCCGATAACTTGAATGTTTCCTTTGTCTTCATAGTGTAATTCTTTTCCCGGTGCCTTTGTGATGTACCTCAAAATTCGAGTAACTGCATTGAAAATTGTAATAGTGAGATATGAGTTTTCCTATAAATCACAATTATCTCTCGGGAACCGAATAAGCCTCTTCTCGGCTAGGTAGCAATTTTTTATTTGGTTTCCTTAGGCATGTCTAATGCATACTTCCTTCGTGGGATGATGATCTCATTCTTTGATTGATCAACGTCAACTCCAAGAAAATATTTTAACTTCCTCAAGTCATCGGTTTAAAAATGGTTAACCAAGTGTTTAATTAGTCATGAAATTTTCTCTTGGTTATATCTTGAGATGACTACCCAATTTGAGTGATTGATGAGTGAATGTTGTTTGTTGTAGATGTTATGCAACTTGTTTAGTTGTTTTTAACTTATTTTCGTAAGCGCCTCAAGACAGCTCATGAAAACAATTTGTAGATAATACCAAAAACTTTTTTTTTCTTTATTTATCTTTTGTATAGAAATAGCTTTAAAACAAGTGCTTATCATGATAAATGCTTGTTATAAGCTACAAATAAATTGTTTATCCAAACAGTGCCATAGTAACAAATACTAGCAGCTTATAGAAGCTTTTGGTATAAGCTACTTGAAGATACACGAGCTTTTTGGCAAACAAACTGAAAGCAATGAAGGCAAGATATAGAATACTGGCAGGAGATATTTAAATGTATGGTTGTGTTATGCCTAAAATTGCAACACAATGAGTTTCTCATTCTCCATCCCTTTTTCTTAATGTTTAGATGAGGAATGATCTTCAGTTCCTGTTGGAGAATGATAGTGTGGAGGTTGATGAGATGGTGAAGAAATATTCGGATGAACTCTCTGAAACAGTAATTTCTTAACTTTCTTCACTCAAAGCTATGATTATCTTATTTAATACATCTTATGTTCTTATCAAAATCTTTGTAATTGGTATATGATTTCGTCCTTTTAGGAATATTGCAGTTTAGTTTTACATAAAATTATGTGTACCTAATCAGTGTTTATTGTTGGCTTTTAGCTAGGGTATATGGAACAAAAACTTGAGTTACTTCTTGACGCGGTTATGTCAAAGTGCAGGTATGTTGTAAAACTGTTATGTGGATATACGCTATAGAGGATGTGATCAGTCCGTATGGTCGAAATCTCCTAACTCGAGACATTTTCAGTCCGGTGATTGTTGTGATGGATAAACATACCTCCGAGGCCTAAAAAGTGTTTCTATTCTAACATTCATGTTAATCTTTTATCTTTCAAGTATATTATGTAATGTCAGATTTTCTAGCATTAGTTTATTTAACATTATGAGTTTCTGATACCTATATAAAGGCCAATGGCCCTTGTTGAAAAACAGCAGCTACAGAGATTAATTCAGAGGCTACCTGCAGAAAATCTTGACCGCGTGGTGGAGATAATTTGTCGAAGTAGGCCAGAAGAAGAACAAAGTTGTGACAAAATATTTGTTGATTTGGAAAAAGAGGTATTATAATAAAGCTTTGTTCTTTTTTCTAATCAACAAAATATTTGTTGTCAGCATTATAAAACTTGATTAACATTATAAAAACTGACTTTGTGCAGGATAATGCTACATTGTGGAGACTTTATTACTATGTTGAAGCTGTTGAGAAAGCCAAAAGTCTTTCTTGTAGTAAAGAGGTATAGTTTCATTGGAAGTTCATTAAATGCCCTAGAAAAATCCTCCAAAGCAATAGTCCTTGTTTCTTCTAGCTCATCAGATCAGAACTCATCAATAGATTTTTCTTATGATGATTGCTCTGCCGCCCCTTCAAAAACACGGCATTTTACTGGAAACATGCTTCCAGTAGTGTATTTTAATCGATTTGAGCAATATAGGGGTGGATTGGAAAATTTTGTTTTCTTATCTTCCTAGCTGAAAGTGATGCAGATAAATTGATGACCCATACCTGTTGCGATAGCTGTGATAATACCAGTATCTACACTACACGGTCGGCAAAGATTACGTCACCACAGAAGTGTAAATTTTGAGAAATTATTCACCATGTATATCTCCTTAGATTGTTACAGGATCTACATTTTAAATCATCTTTGTATCTTGACAGTAAAACTTCAGTAATTTTTTTAGAAAGTTCAGAGTAGTTAAGTGTACATTTTATATGCCAAATGTCTATTTTTCGTATCAACTTCGCTTAACTGGAAACAGTCTTATGAGCATAATTTCAACATCATGAGTAAATAATAACATATCACATTTTACCTATCAAGCACAGACATCTATTATATGGGAGTAAGCGTGTTGTAAGGTTCGACATTTGTATGACACTCATAGGACACATGTTGGAAAAGTCAGACAATATCCTCCCAAAAAATGGTTATTTTTCTTTGATTTGACACTCTTTAAATAGGTGTCTGTCACTCATATGACATTCACACAAATATCTTATACATTTCTTCAACAAATCTCATGCATTTAAAATGATCAAATATATATTGAAGTATTGTTATCAATGGAGAATTAAAGACATTAATTTTGATTAGAATATTTTAAACTCTTTAAATAATAGATAAACAAATATATATAAACGTGTTGGTGTCCTATATATTTTACATTATCGGACTGTTCGTGTCGGAGTCCAGACTTCATAGATTGTTATTAATTAAATTCTACTTTCACATCAAGCCTCCCATTCAATTATCATATATTGGCTTAAAATTTCTATAAGCAATAACTGCATAAAAGGGATCTGACCCTGAAAACAATCCAAAGAGCTTCATGATCCAGCCAGCTGGTGAGTTTTCTCCATCATTAGGTGCTGGAAGCTTTCTAATTACCTCTGGCTCAGTGAAACCTTCCACTGATTGGAAGTACTGAACAACAAACTGAACCCTACTGTAAGCAGTTCCTTCCCTCCATGCACTTATGGCTTTCTCATAAAACATTCTGTTGCTAAAACTCACTATGAACACCCCTCCTGGTTTTAGCAACCTAAATACCTCTGCAAATACCTGTGAATTCTCTCTTTATTAATGATGTTCAGTAATATTAATCAATTACTATATAGAAGTGTTTTTTTCATGTGTTACCTTTTCTGGTTGTTGGAGATACTGCACACTAACAGTGCACAGAACTGCTTCAAAAGAACCGCTGTCAAATTCAAACAGTTGATCTTTATTGAGATCCTTTATAACAAAGTAATCCAACCTTGGATTCTTTGCAAGCTCTTGCGCATTCATCCCATGCCCAACTACTCTTTTGTATTTGACATCACTTGGTAGATGGCTAACCCAAGAGCTCATGAGATCAAGAATTTCAGTGTCAGGTCTCAACCTTTCTCTGTAAAGATTTGTTAGTGTAGAAATGAATCCATCATCGACATGAGTCACGAGGCGCGGATTTGCATAAAACTCTTTATCTTGGTAAAGGTTGAGTTTGGTTCTACCTTCTTGTGTTAGAACGAGACGTTTAATTTTGCCTGCTGATGGTTGTTGGTTGGTTTGGTTGTTTTGGTTTAATGTGCTAACTATTTTGTTTGGAGTTTTGAGATGAGGTGGTGCATGGATGGATTGCAGTTTGGTTTGCATTGTTGAAGACTTGGAGTAGGTATTTGGGTGAAAAAAGGATATGAATGACTTAACTTGAATCATAATCCAAACAAAGATTTGATTTTGTATATTATGTGTATTCTCCTCGGGATAAGAAATCAGTGGATGTGAGATCAATGAAATTAAAGAATCTATTGGTTGAGGTGCTTCTTCCCTTATTTCTTGAAATTTCTTCACTAAATTTTATTTTAATTTGATTTTAAAGTATACTTTTAGACATGATTGATCTTAAAGTACAATTCCAAATGAGTTTATGTATGATAATATGTATACCTCTAAATGTTGGAAAAATATCCATTTTAATCCCTTAACTAGAGCTGTCAAATGGGTCGGTCCAGCCCAGCCCGCTTCGTTTTGGTGGGTTAATATGTTTAAATGGGCTAACTCGGATCAATCCGACTGCTTAATCGGCTACATAAAATGAGTCTGACCCATTTTTCAAAGGCTCGTGCGGCCTGATGGGCCAACCCGACCCGTATTTTAATATTATAGTTTTAATTTTATAAAAAAGAGATGTAATGGATAAATGCAACATAACATAAGGAAATAGTCATCATAAACGTATATAAGTGATGTTTAAAATATTTATTCATAAATATATATATATATATATATATATATATATATATATATATATATATATATATATATATATATATATATATATATATATATATATATATATGTAAAAGTACAACGTAACTTATTACTATCACCAATATTTATCAAATTTTCTCTTCTTCTAACAACATTTCCTTGATCACATCATCTTGAAAATATATCTTCATCCTCTTTAACTTTTCTTTATCACATGAAAACACATTTATGCAATCATATTTTATTTCAATCTTTTTTCTCCAAAATTTACCAAAATCTTTTTTTAATGGGGCAGTCCGAAGCCCGCTTGGCCTGGCCCGGTCCAACCCATGAAAAACATAGGCCCAATGGAATGGCCCAAAAAGACCGGATCGTGTTTTTTAAGGTATTTTGCGGCCTGGCCCGCACTAAATTGTTGGACTTATGGGTTTGCCCGATGGACCAAGTCCATTTTGACAGCTCTACCCTTAACTATACCTTTGGGTTCAGATTAGTCTCTTAATTTTTTTTCGTGCCACAATGGTCCCTTAACTTTCAAAACGTTTCATGTTAGTCCTTTTTTACTAATTAGCGACAGATTTAGCGATCGTTTTTCAAAGTTTTTCCATTGTTAATTAGACAAAAAAGACTAAATGAAACATTTTAAAAATTAAAGGATCAAAGTGACAAAAAAAATTAAGTGACCAATCTAAACATAAGTATATAATTAAGAGAGCTTTGAATTGAAATGATTACTGTACTTCCGTTAAAAAATGAAATGATACGAGGTAACTGAATTTAGATTCTAATTTTTTTTTGGCCAAGTCATATTTCAAGACACATTATTGTATTTCATTATACTAGTATAGATTTTAAGGTATAATATCAACTTTAATTTAATTTATTTGCTTTTGTTTTAAAATATTCATGCCAACAAAATTAATTTTTTTTGTTTTTAACTTTTTAAAATAAATATGACAATATTATGCTCCTAGAATTATTTAAGAACACCATAGAGACTTAATTAGAAACAAACATATTTACAAGTGCATTTAGATTATTTCAGAAATCATTAATATATTGGATAAGAAATCTTTTGGTAGTATGACTTTGAAAATAGATACTCCTTCCGTTCTTTTTTAAGTGTCGTTTTAGAAGAATTTTTTTGTTTCTATTTAAGTGTCGTTTTATAATTTAATGTTATAATTTGTCATTTATACCCTTATTTTCTCAATAACTCCACCTCAAATTTTTCAATTAGTTATTGAAAAAAGAGAGTGTATAATTGAATTTATTTGAAAAGAGAAAAATAAATAAGGGTATAATAGAAAAAGTAACTCTAATAATCCACTACCTTGGTTGAAGAGTTTTTTGCTACAACGACACTTAAAAAGGAACGGAGGGAGTATTAGAAAAACTTTTGAATTCTTACCATTCTCCATTTAGCCTAACTATCAATCATAATAAATGAAAAAGTTTAAGAACTTTTTCTTTTTCTAGAGGAGTGATGCAAGGAGATCCTCTATCTCCCTTATTCTTTTGCCTTGTTGAAGAGACACTTAGTTTAGTAGGCAATTATATATGCTGGCAGACCATGATAAGTTCTCTCCCAATTCGAATACTTTCTTCAGGGTGATGTAACCCTTCACTAGTACATGTTTGTTTAAGAAACTAATTAGAGAACCTTTGAAGGATTGCATTTGCAGTTCTTTTAGCTACACGCTTAACCTCTCAAATGTGTCCCAATACAAAACATCGATCGAGCTTCCAAGATCTACTAAAACTCAATTCACCTCCTAGTCGTTTAATTGCACGATTATCACCATATGATCATCTTCGTGGGGAAAGATCATTATGAAGTCTTCACGAGAGAATGTGATCACATGCTCTAGGTTTGATTTGGTATATGAGATGAATCATTAATGGTCATGATTTGGCAAGCATATCTTCTTCAGGAAAAATTAAACTCCCTGCCACCGGCGATGGTATTAAGTGTATGTCAAACATTTTGTTTTCTTTTCTTCCCTCTGGTTCTTTATATTTTATGGATCTGGGGTTTTTGGATTGCTCTCATCCTTGAGGGCGGGGGGGGGGGGGGTTGCATTTTTAGGGAATCGCTGGCACCAATTACTATCACTTGATTATTGAGGTCGGTGACATGCTATTGGGGTCGTTATTTCCATCAAACATAACCAATGACAGAGGCTTGAAGTCTCCAGCATCATACCACCCTAGATTTCATTAAAGATGGGTTAGGGTCTAGGATCTCAACATCTTCGGATGCATTGTCTTTGTGCCACCATTACTGAAGAGTAAATACATTGTTTTCTAGGATTTAATGGTGGTGGGTCATCTTCTCCATAGTAGCTTGCATCTCTGTTATAACCTTGTTGTCACCACTATCGATGCTACTAGATTTTATGGTGACTCGTCGTGTCACCGTGTTGAGGAAGATGATTGGGGCGACTGAAAGTTGGATGTAAGTGTAGGCTAGCTTAGTTTTTTCGAGATCCAAGATGGATGCCAATTATACTTGCAAAAATACCATGGAGAAGACCTTACTTATGAGGATGATTGCAAGAGGATTTAAATATGTCGACTTTGTAAAAAGAAAATACTTTTTCCAACTCTCAAAGTTGAAATATTTATAGGCCTAGCTTATGGATCAAGTTGATGGGTGAGGAATTGGCTCCCTTTTCCCCACTAATAAAAACCAAAAGACCACCTCTTAATGTTTATAATGACAAATATAGGCCCTTTCAAGGACACGTGGTTTGACATGTAATCATTCACTTACCTCCAAATGGATATGCAAATGGGTCAGCCGGTCTATTCCATGGGCGTGGTGGATCTAAGTAGACGACCCATAGTCCATCAGACCACACCCGCCCATAAGTCTAATGCCCATTGATAATATTTTTTAGACTGACTGAGCTATAGGATGTCCTCTTCTAGAGTCCAGTCAAAATTATTCCAATCACCTTATAATTAAAAAGGATGAAGTAATTTCTCCAAAGAAAATGGAAATGAGTTTTGGTTAGTCAACCCAGTTGACTGATAAGCTTGTCTAGTAGATCCATAAATGAAGAAAATGGAAATGAGTTTTGGTTAGTCAACCTAGAGTACTCATAAGCTTGTCCATTAGATCCATAGATGGATGAATATAATAGTAGTGTTTATCCTGATGACGATATATACATCACCATGTGGTTATCTTTTTTGCGTTTTGTCATATCACGTATTTTGATGTAATATGTACAAAAATATTTTTAACATATGCATATAACTGTAATATAGTCATATGTGTTTTTCAAGAATTTTTTCTACCACCCCCCAAATTTAACCTGACACCCCCCAAATATTGTGATTTTACCATATTAACCTTGGAAAATAAAAATCCATTTCACAATTCATTTGTAATATTTAAATTTTTTTAAATCTCTCATCCATACCAGATTTTTTTATTCAAATACCGAATATATGACCAATGAGTATACAATTTTACCGGATTTTTTTACCATCTTATTTAAAAGGGTTAATACCATTTTATCCCCCTGGCATATAGGTCTTTTCTGATTTTTCCCCCTGTAATTTTTTTTTGAAAAACAACCTTGTAATTTTAAAATACTAACTTTTTAGCCCCTAAAGTCAAAATCCGCAGAAAAATCTGAAAGAAAATCCGCAGGAAACCTGCAGATTTTCCTGCGGATTTTGACTTTAGGGGCTAAAAAGTTAGTATTTTGAAATGACAAGGTTGTTTTTCAAAAAAAAAAAAATTACAGGGGGTAAAACCAGAAGAGACCTATATGGCAGGGGTAAAATGGTATTAACCCTATTTAAAAACATGCATTTTTATCGACTTTTTAAAATGCCCGATAAACACATGTTTCTCATGTATTTTTATCGGATATTTTCAAAATTATGATAAATGTATATTTTCTACCGGATATATAAAAAAATATGCAATGGAAAATGTTGCTTAGTTTAACTGGATATTTCAAAAAATTCTAGAAAATCTTGTTTTGTAGGTTTTTAAAAAATAGGACAGTTCATATTTCAATTTTTTTGTAGTTGTAGTGAGGACCAGACGGGACGAATGCTTCTAGGCAGCGTGATAGAGTTGCGACAGCTGCAGCGGAGGCTCCTATGAGGACAGATGACGTCTAGGATTCCCATATCGGGGCGGGAAGAATAGCCTCTGCCGGTTCTCACAGGAGGTGGATGGCGGTCGAGCTGTTTTGCGCACCCCGCGGTATCCGACATAAAGGATCTAGAGTTGATGATGGATGGACCAGAGATCTTGATGATGAGCCAGTTTTTAAGGATGTCCATGCAATGATTGAGGATGTAGGGGGGTCAAGATGATAGGCATGTGGTGGCCGAGACAGAGGTGCCTCACCATTTTGAGGCGGAGGCTCCGGCTGATATAGAGGTTACTCCTCAGCCTAATACATAGGCGCCTGTTTGGGCATGTCTAAGACATCCGCTGACCAATCTGTTCTATCCCATATGAGGGCATTGATAGATGGTTTGATGGTAACATTCTCAGCTCTTCCTGTGCCATTAAAGATCAAGTAGTGCAGGTTTGGTTCCCTGCGCAGTGTATGGATGGGTATTTGGAGTGGTACCTTACTGTAACACACCCTTGCATTATCCCATCTATTGAGCGTGGAGATGATGTTGGACATTATGATGTTGGGAGACTTTTTCTTAACGTGCCATCGCCTCCCCACTGTGTGGATGACCAGTAACGTCTACAGATGATAGCAGTCATTATGGATAACCTCATGGATTTGCTTAACCAAATGGTGATATTTATACTTTGGCATTGCAAGCAGCACACATAGCCCGTGGGGGGCCTATGTAGTCGTTATTATTATTTTTGTATTATTTGTATGTTATGTGTATTATTACTCTGACATTTGCACCGTAAAGTTTATTAGATAATGTTTTGTCGCTTTCATTATTGCAAGATGAACATAACTTAGCACATTATCATTAACATAACTTAACATAGAAAATTACATAATTTAACAATAATAAATAAGAAAAACTTAGACACTACCAGATGATTCTGGAAGTCTCGAAAACTTAGTTCAGAAGAGCGAGATAGATCGCGTCCTCCGGGAGCCCAAAATCAATAGGAGTTTTCACCCCATTGAAGTACATAACTTCCTTAAACAAATTGTGAGGTATTGTAAGATCTTTTTTTAACAACACATGAACCTTATTTATACAAGTTTCGATTCTTTTTGGACCATACAAAACGGCTGGTGCAATCACAGTTGTAAAAAACTATTGGCAAAATCTCAACCGTTGAAAATTACACAACCGATTTTTTTGCAACCCTACTAAAAATCTTGTAAGTGTAGGAAGCTTATAAAAAACTGGTGATTTTACACTACTGGATTTTCCAAAATTTTGCAAAAAAATCTAGTACAACATGGTGTTTTTTAAAAAAATCAATATGTTTTTCCACACTAGTTTATTGAAAAAAATGGTATAAATGCATCGGACTTTTAACATACACTACCAGATTTTTTTCTTTTTTATTGGAAATTTCATTTGTTCTACTGGATTTTTTGTGCGCACTTTTTTGCTAAAATTTTTTCAAGGGTAATATGGATATTATCGAAAATTGGAAGGGTGTCAGGTTAAATTTGAGGGTGGCGAAAAAATCTTGTGTTTTTCTTATATAATAGCAGTTGTTAAATAAATTATTCGATGATATTAAGGGACTTACTTTTTCCACCCTTAGGGGTCCTCCCCTACCACAGTAAAAAGCAAAAATTGCCCCTACCATCCAGAGATGCATCTCCGGACGCACCTTTTTTACACACACCTTCAACGCAAATGGATGAGCCACCCTTATTTGGCCAAAATTTAATACGGAGATATATCTTCGTATACCATAAGGTTGAGTCCAGAGATACATCTCCGTAAACACCATTAATTCAAAATTCAGTCGGTGGCCCAAAGATGCATCTTTGGACGCGTTTTATGCATTAACTCGTGCCAAACCCTTCCCTCTTCCTCCTTCATTTTTCTAAATACTCAAAACCTCCATTTGATATTTTTTAGCTACAATTCAATTTCAAACCATATTTGAGGAAGTTTCATCAAGTCCACTTACTCCATTCAAGGTTCTCAATCACAACTCTACTTTTGTAACTTTATCATTTTATTTTTTGTGTTTTGAATGATTTTTTAGGTAACATAGGTTGTTTAAGATGCATTATATATTTGTACATTCAAAATAGGTATCTAATATAGACATGTATTATCATTTGGTTGGAGGTTAGGACAACAATAGGGTATCTTCCATTGTTGAAAAATCACGAGTTCATCCAGAGATGTACGTTGGGAATATGTTTGGACTATTTTCGAAGATGTATCTCCAGATTTGTGACCTGGTGCGTTTTGGTTGAATTTTTTTTATCTGTGTTTCAGGTTTTATTATTGGTGTTATAACTGAAAACAATTCGGATAGAATTAGGCTCATCTGTGTTTCCAACACGTATTTGTACGATGTGAGAGGGCCAGGGGCAGGGCCATGAGGCCTTGAGTTGATGATACCTCGTTTGATGGTTCACAAGGTCGACGTTCACAACCATTCGGTTCTACTTCCTTTAGTTGCATGTCTCAGGCATCTACTTCACGGGGCCACACTTCCCTTGCTTATGAAGCCCCTGAAGCTCCTGAAGAAGCCCCCGAAGCCTATGAGGCCAATCAGGAGGAACTCGCTGCTGATTTGGATGTCCACATAGATAGTTGTCCAGGAGGCCCATTTTACACTTGTTTACTTCATCTCTATGGAGAACATGATGCTAGGCGTGTCTAGGAATGAGAGGTATATTTATTTACCTTTAGCATTAGACCTGGCTTAAACTAATTTAATCGTAATTGATCGTGTTTTTTACAGGAGTGTCAATGTTTAAAATTTGTAAACAACGGAAAGAAGATTTTGGATTTGGAAATTCCCGACAGTGATTGGTTCAGGAATGTTATACGTTACTCTGGTGTTGTTGGTTTATGTGATGTTATGCACACTACCATAAACCATGACATGCATGCGACATTTGCAGAGATATAACATTCAGAGATTTTATCTTTCCACCTTCCTATCAGCGAGATGACCATCACCCTGGATGACGTCTCATGCCTTATGCATCTTCTCATCAGGTGAAAATTATTGGACTACAGAAGGCTCGGTTAAGAGTAAGTCAGCGAGTGGTTGGTTATATATTTTGGGACTGACCCAACTAAGACCGCAAATGAAGTAGCTAACACCAAAGGTGCTAATGCTAGATTTAAATTTTTTGGAGAACTTTATAAATACCTCCTGTAGATAGCCATGGATGCCAAAGGTATGCAGTTTGAGTACCACCGGCAGTGTACGTTGAGGTGTTACGTCTTGTTTCTAGTTGGCACGTCCATGTTTGTGGGCAAAAGTGCAACCTACATCGATGTGATCTAATTTAAATACTTCATCGACTTGACAGTGATTCCCGAGTACAATTGGGGGCACCTGTTTGGTCTACTTGCACTCGAAGCTAGACAAGATTAAAATAAAGATTGGCCATGTGTTACTGCATTTTCCCCTCTCAGAGGAAATCAAACAATCGAGACATTCTGAATGTATCTTGACTCTTTGTGGGCAAAAGTGCAACCTACATCGATGTGATCTAATTTAAATACTTCATCGACTTTATAGTGATTCTCGAGTACAACTGGGGGCACCTGTTTGGTCTACTTGCACTCGAAGCTAGGCAAGATTAAAATAAAGATTGGCCATGTGTTACTTCGTTTTCCCCTCTCATAGGAAATAAAAACAATCGAGCCATTCTGAATGTATCTTTACTGCCATGTAGCATATGACATTGCCTCCTTCCCATACGACGGTCATCGCTAAACGTGTCAGCTGGACCTCATTTTGTTATACTCTAGATGGCTGGAATGCACATGCTAGGTCTGATGTATTCGTATCTTCCCGAGCGAGTGATGTATCAGTTTAGGTATTTGTATATTATTTCGAGACACCCCTCAGAGTTCGCTCCTTCCACCGTTTGTTGTAGAGATCTTAATGTTATACTTGAGGATTTCGATAGTCACTTGGTACCAGAGGAGTATCATAGGGTGTCAGTTCTTGTATATTAGGCTTATGCAAACGACTATATGACATGGTTATATATGGTGTCACACCCTATCATGACATCAGATGCTCTTGGAAGACCATATATGTCATCTAATCAGGAGGTACTTGAGGCTGTGAATACAAGATTACACTCAAAGATGTTTTTGATTTATGGCAAACTCAAATGAGCATTCAAACAACAAGGCGGAAGCAGAAAACTCAAAGAAAAGCAAGCATTGATCACTCATGACAAGTACAGGTTGATCTATTATACTTTAGGTCGACTCAACACAAGCAGATCAAGAAGAATGCAGAAAACCAGCAGTTAGGTCGACCTACCATCAACCCAGGTCGACCTAAAATGGAGAAAAATCCACATACTTCTGCTAGGTCGACTCACACAATCATCCAGGTCGACCTAAATTGATGAAATTTACATACCAGTCTGCTAGGTCGACCTACACAACGACTAGGTCGACCTAATCTGTGAAAATGTCTCCAGAATGCATTTTGAGAGGATTCTGGTCGACCTACTCCTTAAACAGGTCGACCTAACTGGGAGCAAAATTCTGCAAGCACTGCTAGGTCGACCTAAGCTCTACAAGAGGTCGACCTAACTGATCAAGAATGCCAAAAATTCTGTTTTTCTCATCTCCAACTGTTAAGCTATCATATATATTGTCCAAGGGTAATTATTCAATGCAACACCAACGACTGAAAGATACACAAACGCTTCTCATCTTCGTTCTTCATCATCTCCAACACAATTACACATAATCATTCTTGCGTTGTGGGTTAGTGATGAGTTCGATAACGTCCATGGAACGGAATTGAAGATTCCTAGTGGGTGAAGGTTTGTGGGGTTTGTTGGTGAATAAAATCTGCGGGTTTTGTCCTCCACGACGGGTGGTTCTTGGGGGTTTTTATCAAGAGGCGTTCATTGAGGATTCGGCTGAGTGTAACGATTGAGGAACGGGGAGTTCAAGGAATCAAGACACTGCAGAAGGGAATCAAAGTGAAGCTCTTGGATAACCTTGATCTTGGTCAAGATTAAGGGGGAAGAAGATTCAAAGGATCGACATAATTGGTTTATCGTTTATCGCTTTGTTATCTTCTTTGTATATACTACTTTCAACATTAATGAAAGATTACCCAATTTCAATTTGGAATTGGGGGCAGACGTAGTCGTAGCGAGGACGATCGACGAACTGCCTAAACAAATATCGTGTTCTTGTCGCTTTTACCTTTTCATTTACAATCTGTTCATATTTGGTTATAATAGCAAATTGATCAACGATTCGAGTGTTAAGATTGTGAATTAAGTACTTACATAAACATCACAATCCACCACACATTGAATTACCTTCAATTTGATCACTATCACCAAGTGTTTGTATATTTGTTTCTATCACTCTTACTGCATTGCAAACATTGTCCATCATACAAAAAGTTAATCGGTTTTTCAATAAAAGAAACGCTTTGATTCTGCAACATATACTCTTATCATTCAACTCAAGTCTTTGACTGGTTTTTTAAACACATATATAATCGTTTCGATAGAGGTTCGGAATAGACGCGAGTCGATTCAGAATCACTTCCGCTGAAAAGTCGTTTAAATCCGTAAAACTGTGAACGATCTATTCACCCCCCCCCCTCTAGATCCTAAGGCCAGCGTCTAACAAGTGGCATCAAGAGCTCTGGTTTATTCCGTGCTACGTGAAACACTTATTGGAAAGATGGCTTCCGGACCTAAAGGGGCTCATAATAGAGCTCCAGTTTTCAACGGCGAAAACTACGGCTATTGGAAGGATTGTATGTGTGTCCATATCAATGCAATTGATAGGAACATCTGGACAGCTATTGTCAATGGTCCATTTCAGATCACCATGACAAATGCAGCTGGTGCAGTTGTTCCAAAACCAGAAGATACTTGGAATGCTGAAGATGAAAAGAGATATGCATACGATTGGAAAGCGAGAAACATTCTAATCTCAGCTCTAGGAGTTGATGAATACTATCGCGTTTCCCATTGTAGATCAGCTAAAGCTATGTGGGACACATTGCAAGTTGCCCACGAGGGAACGGATGATGTCAAACTAGCTAGGATCAATACGTTAACTCAAGAGTTCGAACTCTTCCACATGGAAGATGGTGAATCCATCGAAAACATGCAGAAGAGATTCGTTCATCTGAAAAATCGGTTAAATTCTCTTGATAGACCTGTTTCCAATGCAGTTGCTACTAACAAAATCTTAAGATGTTTGAACAGGGAATGGCAACCCAAAGTTACAGCAATAAAGGAAGCAAATGATCTAAACACTTTAGACATCACAACTCTATTTGGTAAACTAGAGGAACATGAACAACACCTTAAATGCCTTGACATGCATGAGAAAAGGACAAAGAAAGAAAAGAACATGGAGAAAGAGGTAGAGAAGAAGTCAATAGCTCTAAAAGCTTCGAGCTCCAAGACCTCAAAACGAGAGCCAAAGGATAGTGACACAAGTGATGACGAAGACTCCGATGATGAGGAAATGGGACTGTTTGTGCGAAGATACAACAAATATCTAAAGAAAAATGGAGCAAAACATTCCGACAAAGGCAAAAGATCGTATACTCCTTTATATAGTAAATACACTTTTGTACCAAAAGTATCAACTAGCAAAACTCCATATTCTCATCATATTACCTGTCATTATTGTTGCAAAAAGGGACATACCATTGAAAAATGCAAATTTAGGAGAATTTTAGTTCCTAAAGGAGTATTTCAATGGTTGCCTAAGTGCAACAAATTGTGTACTCACTACCAAGGACCCAATGAAAATTGGGGACCTCCCTCTTTAAATTAATCTTGCAGGAAAAGTGTCTTGACATTGCCGAAAGGTTGTGGTTCCTTGATAGGGATGTTCAAGACACATGACTGGAGACCTATCTCTTTTCGTTGAGCTTCAAGCAAAGAAAAAGGGGTATGTCACCTATGGAGATAACAATCGGGGAGCCATACTTGGTAAAGGAAGTGTAGGTAACCCTTCTACCACTACTATAACTGATGTGCTGCTAGTAGAAGGTCTTAAACATAATCTTTTAAGTATAAGTCAATTGTGTGACAAAGATTTTAAAGTAATGTTTACAAATTCTGGCTGCACAATAGAACATACTAAGAAAAGAGACATTATGTTTAAGGGCTTAAGAGTAAACAACATCTACATGCTAAAGCTGACGAGGGCATATTCCGTGGTTACTCACAATCTAGCAAAGCATATCGGATATATAATAAGAGATTACTTATAGTAGAAGAGTCAGTACACGTGTCTTTTGATGAATCTTATGCAAAATATGTCGAGAAAGGTCTTTCATTTAATGGTGCAGGTCCGTCTACTGAAGACATTGTCAAGGATAAGGAAGACGAGAATGAAAGTATTGTAAAGAAAGATGCTGAGAGAGAGAAAGATGAGTCTCACAATGAAAATGAAAAAGAAAGCATCTCAAACAATGAAGAACTTCCCAAGGCCTGGACAAATGTGAAAGACCATCCAATTGACAATATAATAGGAGACATCTCAAGGGGCGTTACAACACGCTCAAAGATAAGTAACTTCTGTCATCATTTTGCTTTTGTTTCACAAGTTGAGCCGAAAAACGCTAAGGATGCATTACTTGATGAGCATTGGCTAATGGCCATGCAAGAAGAATTAAACCAATTTAAACGGAATGATGTTTGGGACTTAGTCCCTCATCCGGGAGATCATCAAGTAATAGGCACTAGATGGGTTTTTCGTAACAAACTTGATGAAAACGGCGTTATTACTAGAAACAAAGCTAGATTAGTTGCCCAAGGTAATAATCAAGAGGAAGGTATTGATTATGAAGAGACATACGCTCCTGTAGCACGTCTCGAAGCTATTCGTCTCTTACTTGCTTATGCTTGTTCTAAAGACTTCAAACTATTCCAAATGGATGTTAAAAGTGTCTTTCTAAATGGCTATATAAATGAAGAAGTCTATGTTGCTCAGCCACCCGGCTTTGAGAATTACATGTATCCAACTCATGTATATAAGCTGAAACGTGCTCTATACGGTCTTAAACAAGCCCCTCGGGCTTGGTACGAACGTTTGAGCAAATTTCTCCTTAGTCAAGGGTACTCTAGGGGTAAAGTTGACACTACTCTCTTTATTAAAAGAAAAGATAAAGATATTCTCTTAGTCCAAATTTATGTAGATGACATTATATTTGGGTCGACTAATGCAAAACTTGTCAAAGATTTTTCTAAGCTTATGCAGAGTGAATTTGAGATGAGTCTCATGGGTGAGCTAAATTTCTTCCTTGGCCTACAAATCGAGCAACTCAGTCATGGAACGTTTGTGAATCAAACTAAATACTATACGGAGCTGCTCAAAAGATTTGGAATGAGTGAAGCAAAAGAAATTGACACACCTATGGCAACAAATACTAATCTAGACAAAGATGAGAAAGGTAAAGAGGTTGACGTAAAATTATACCGAGGTATGATAGGTTCACTATTGTATCTTACTGCCTCAAGACCAGACATCATGTTTAGTGTGTGTATGTGTGCAAGATATCAATCTTGTCCAAAAGAATCTCACTTGAAAGCCGTCAAAAGAATTCTGCGATACTTACGTGGAACTACTACATATGGCCTATGGTATCCAAAGGGAAATGAGTGTCATTTGGTAGGATTCTCTGATTCAGATTTTGCTGGCTGCAAATCCGATAGAAAAAGCACAAGTGGAACGTGTCATCTATTCTCAAATTCATTGATAAGTTGGCATAGCAAGAAACAAGTATCGGTTGCATTATCTACTGCTGAGGCAGAATATGTAGCTGCTGGAAGCTGCTGTGCACAAATATTATGGCTCAAGCAACAACTTCTTGACTTTGGTATTAAGCTTGATCGCATACCTATCATGTGCGATAACACAAGTGCCATAAACTTGAGTAAAAATCCTGTCTTACACTCACGTACCAAGCATATTGAAATAAGACATCACTTTCTACGAGATCATGTAGAAAAAGGAGACGTTACATTTGAACATGTAGAAAGCAAGAAGCAACTAGCTGACATATTCACCAAACCTCTAGCAACGGAGCAATACTTCAACATTCGTAGGGAATTAGGGATACTCGATATCTCTAATTTGGGCTAATTACGTTTGTTCTCTCTTAATATTATTCCTTTACTTTATATATATATATATATATATGTTCTCCCTTGCTAACATTTTTCTTAGCGTAAAGGTAGTTCATCATCTAGCCAGGCGTCATTCCACATTGATTAAAGGCTGCCATTAAAGTTGAGAAAGCGGTAACGTTATTGTTGTTCACTTCCAAAAATATTATTGTTACTATAATATGCTATCAATTAACATGCTTATAGTGACTTCATACATATATCGATCTTGCTCATCTGACTCTCATGCTATAACTGACTACCTTTTATGAATGCTAGCATTTTATCTATGGTTCTCTCGTTACTCTTCTATTTTCGTTGTATCTCTTTTTGATGTTGACAAAGGGGGAGATAGATGCTGAGTGTACGGGGGAGCTGTGTTGAGAGAGTGACTTGTTGAGAGATAGATGCTGGATGTACGGGGGAGCTTTGTTGAGTCTTTATCACTTACCACCAAAGCTTCGACTAATGGTTTGCCATCATCAAAAAGGGGGAGCATGTGAATACAAGATTACACTCAAAGATGTTTTTGATTTATGGCAAACTCAAATGAGCATTCAAACAACAAGGCGGAAGCAGAAAACTCAAAGAAAAGCAAGCATTGATCACTCATGACAAGTACAGGTTGATCTATTATACTTTAGGTCGACTCAACACAAGCAGATCAAGAAGAATGCAGAAAACCAGCAGTTAGGTCGACCTACCATCAACCCAGGTCGACCTAAAATGGAGAAAAATCCACATACTTCTGCTAGGTCGACTCACACAATCATCCAGGTCGACCTAAATTGATGAAATTTACATACCAGCCTGCTAGGTCGACCTACACAACGACTAGGTCGACCTAATCTGTGAAAATGTCTCCAGAATGCATTTTGAGAGGATTCTGGTCGACCTACTCCTTAAACAGGTCGACCTAACTGGGAGCAAAATTCTGCAAGCACTGCTAGGTCGACCTAAGCTCTACAAGAGGTCGACCTAACTGATCAAGAATGCCAAAAATTCTGTTTTTCTCATCTCCAACTGTTAAGCTATCATATATATTGTCCAAGGGTAATTATTCAATGCAACACCAACGACTGAAAGATACACAAACGCTTCTCATCTTCGTTCTTCATCATCTCCAACACAATTACACATAATCATTCTTGCGTTGTGGGTTAGTGATGAGTTCGATAACGTCCATGGAACGGAATTGAAGATTCCTAGTGGGTGAAGGTTTGTGGGGTTTGTTGGTGAATAAAATCTGCGGGTTTTGTCCTCCACGACGGGTGGTTCTTGGGGGTTTTTATCAAGAGGCGTTCATTGAGGATTCGGCTGAGTGTAACGATTGAGGAACGGGGAGTTCAAGGAATCAAGACACTGCAGAAGGGAATCAAAGTGAAGCTCTTGGATAACCTTGATCTTGGTCAAGATTAAGGGGGAAGAAGATTCAAAGGATCGACATAATTGGTTTATCGTTTATCGCTTTGTTATCTTCTTTGTATATACTACTTTCAACATTAATGAAAGATTACCCAATTTCAATTTGGAATTGGGGGCAGACGTAGTCGTAGCGAGGACGATCGACGAACTGCCTAAACAAATATCGTGTTCTTGTCGCTTTTACCTTTTCATTTACAATCTGTTCATATTTGGTTATAATAGCAAATTGATCAACGATTCGAGTGTTAAGATTGTGAATTAAGTACTTACATAAACATCACAATCCACCACACATTGAATTACCTTCAATTTGATCACTATCACCAAGTGTTTGTATATTTGTTTCTATCACTCTTACTGCATTGCAAACATTGTCCATCATACAAAAAGTTAATCGGTTTTTCAATAAAAGAAACGCTTTGATTCTGCAACATATACTCTTATCATTCAACTCAAGTCTTTGACTGGTTTTTTAAACACATATATAATCGTTTCGATAGAGGTTCGGAATAGACGCGAGTCGATTCAGAATCACTTCCGCTGAAAAGTCGTTTAAATCCGTAAAACTGTGAACGATCTATTCACCCCCCCCTCTAGATCCTAAGGCCAGCGTCTAACAAGTGGCATCAAGAGCTCTGGTTTATTCCGTGCTACGTGAAACACTTATTGGAAAGATGGCTTCCGGACCTAAAGGGGCTCATAATAGAGCTCCAGTTTTCAACGGCGAAAACTACGGCTATTGGAAGGATTGTATGTGTGTCCATATCAATGCAATTGATAGGAACATCTGGACAGCTATTGTCAATGGTCCATTTCAGATCACCATGACAAATGCAGCTGGTGCAGTTGTTCCAAAACCAGAAGATACTTGGAATGCTGAAGATGAAAAGAGATATGCATACGATTGGAAAGCGAGAAACATTCTAATCTCAGCTCTAGGAGTTGATGAATACTATCGCGTTTCCCATTGTAGATCAGCTAAAGCTATGTGGGACACATTGCAAGTTGCCCACGAGGGAACGGATGATGTCAAACTAGCTAGGATCAATACGTTAACTCAAGAGTTCGAACTCTTCCACATGGAAGATGGTGAATCCATCGAAAACATGCAGAAGAGATTCGTTCATCTGAAAAATCGGTTAAATTCTCTTGATAGACCTGTTTCCAATGCAGTTGCTACTAACAAAATCTTAAGATGTTTGAACAGGGAATGGCAACCCAAAGTTACAGCAATAAAGGAAGCAAATGATCTAAACACTTTAGACATCACAACTCTATTTGGTAAACTAGAGGAACATGAACAACACCTTAAATGCCTTGACATGCATGAGAAAAGGACAAAGAAAGAAAAGAACATGGAGAAAGAGGTAGAGAAGAAGTCAATAGCTCTAAAAGCTTCGAGCTCCAAGACCTCAAAACGAGAGCCAAAGGATAGTGACACAAGTGATGACGAAGACTCCGATGATGAGGAAATGGGACTGTTTGTGCGAAGATACAACAAATATCTAAAGAAAAATGGAGCAAAACATTCCGACAAAGGCAAAAGATCGTATACTCCTTTATATAGTAAATACACTTTTGTACCAAAAGTATCAACTAGCAAAACTCCATATTCTCATCATATTACCTGTCATTATTGTTGCAAAAAGGGACATACCATTGAAAAATGCAAATTTAGGAGAATTTTAGTTCCTAAAGGAGTATTTCAATGGTTGCCTAAGTGCAACAAATTGTGTACTCACTACCAAGGACCCAATGAAAATTGGGGACCTCCCTCTTTAAATTAATCTTGCAGGAAAAGTGTCTTGACATTGCCGAAAGGTTGTGGTTCCTTGATAGGGATGTTCAAGACACATGACTGGAGACCTATCTCTTTTCGTTGAGCTTCAAGCAAAGAAAAAGGGGTATGTCACCTATGGAGATAACAATCGGGGAGCCATACTTGGTAAAGGAAGTGTAGGTAACCCTTCTACCACTACTATAACTGATGTGCTGCTAGTAGAAGGTCTTAAACATAATCTTTTAAGTATAAGTCAATTGTGTGACAAAGATTTTAAAGTAATGTTTACAAATTCTGGCTGCACAATAGAACATACTAAGAAAAGAGACATTATGTTTAAGGGCTTAAGAGTAAACAACATCTACATGCTAAAGCTGACGAGGGCATATTCCGTGGTTACTCACAATCTAGCAAAGCATATCGGATATATAATAAGAGATTACTTATAGTAGAAGAGTCAGTACACGTGTCTTTTGATGAATCTTATGCAAAATATGTCGAGAAAGGTCTTTCATTTAATGGTGCAGGTCCGTCTACTGAAGACATTGTCAAGGATAAGGAAGACGAGAATGAAAGTATTGTAAAGAAAGATGCTGAGAGAGAGAAAGATGAGTCTCACAATGAAAATGAAAAAGAAAGCATCTCAAACAATGAAGAACTTCCCAAGGCCTGGACAAATGTGAAAGACCATCCAATTGACAATATAATAGGAGACATCTCAAGGGGCGTTACAACACGCTCAAAGATAAGTAACTTCTGTCATCATTTTGCTTTTGTTTCACAAGTTGAGCCGAAAAACGCTAAGGATGCATTACTTGATGAGCATTGGCTAATGGCCATGCAAGAAGAATTAAACCAATTTAAACGGAATGATGTTTGGGACTTAGTCCCTCATCCGGGAGATCATCAAGTAATAGGCACTAGATGGGTTTTTCGTAACAAACTTGATGAAAACGGCGTTATTACTAGAAACAAAGCTAGATTAGTTGCCCAAGGTAATAATCAAGAGGAAGGTATTGATTATGAAGAGACATACGCTCCTGTAGCACGTCTCGAAGCTATTCGTCTCTTACTTGCTTATGCTTGTTCTAAAGACTTCAAACTATTCCAAATGGATGTTAAAAGTGTCTTTCTAAATGGCTATATAAATGAAGAAGTCTATGTTGCTCAGCCACCCGGCTTTGAGAATTACATGTATCCAACTCATGTATATAAGCTGAAACGTGCTCTATACGGTCTTAAACAAGCCCCTCGGGCTTGGTACGAACGTTTGAGCAAATTTCTCCTTAGTCAAGGGTACTCTAGGGGTAAAGTTGACACTACTCTCTTTATTAAAAGAAAAGATAAAGATATTCTCTTAGTCCAAATTTATGTAGATGACATTATATTTGGGTCGACTAATGCAAAACTTGTCAAAGATTTTTCTAAGCTTATGCAGAGTGAATTTGAGATGAGTCTCATGGGTGAGCTAAATTTCTTCCTTGGCCTACAAATCGAGCAACTCAGTCATGGAACGTTTGTGAATCAAACTAAATACTGTACGGAGCTGCTCAAAAGATTTGGAATGAGTGAAGCAAAAGAAATTGACACACCTATGGCAACAAATACTAATCTAGACAAAGATGAGAAAGGTAAAGAGGTTGACGTAAAATTATACCGAGGTATGATAGGTTCACTATTGTATCTTACTGCCTCAAGACCAGACATCATGTTTAGTGTGTGTATGTGTGCAAGATATCAATCTTGTCCAAAAGAATCTCACTTGAAAGCCGTCAAAAGAATTCTGCGATACTTACGTGGAACTACTACATATGGCCTATGGTATCCAAAGGGAAATGAGTGTCATTTGGTAGGATTCTCTGATTCAGATTTTGCTGGCTGCAAATCCGATAGAAAAAGCACAAGTGGAACGTGTCATCTATTCTCAAATTCATTGATAAGTTGGCATAGCAAGAAACAAGTATCGGTTGCATTATCTACTGCTGAGGCAGAATATGTAGCTGCTGGAAGCTGCTGTGCACAAATATTATGGCTCAAGCAACAACTTCTTGACTTTGGTATTAAGCTTGATCGCATACCTATCATGTGCGATAACACAAGTGCCATAAACTTGAGTAAAAATCCTGTCTTACACTCACGTACCAAGCATATTGAAATAAGACATCACTTTCTACGAGATCATGTAGAAAAAGGAGACGTTACATTTGAACATGTAGAAAGCAAGAAGCAACTAGCTTACATATTCACCAAACCTCTAGCAACGGAGCAATACTTCAACATTCGTAGGGAATTAGGGATACTCGATATCTCTAATTTGGGCTAATTACGTTTGTTCTCTCTTAATATTATTCCTTTACTTTATATATATATATATATATATATATATATATATATATATATATATATATATATATGTTCTCCCTTGCTAACATTTTTCTTAGCGTAAAGGTAGTTCATCATCTAGCCAGGCGTCATTCCACATTGATTAAAGGCTGCCATTAAAGTTGAGAAAGCGGTAACGTTATTGTTGTTCACTTCCAAAAATATTATTGTTACTATAATATGCTATCAATTAACATGCTTATAGTGACTTCATACATATATCGATCTTGCTCATCTGACTCTCATGCTATAACTGACTACCTTTTATGAATGCTAGCATTTTATCTATGGTTCTCTCGTTACTCTTCTATTTTCGTTGTATCTCTTTTTGATGTTGACAAAGGGGGAGATAGATGCTGAGTGTACGGGGGAGCTGTGTTGAGAGAGTGACTTGTTGAGAGATAGATGCTGGATGTACGGGGGAGCTTTGTTGAGTCTTTATCACTTACCACCAAAGCTTCGACTAATGGTTTGCCATCATCAAAAAGGGGGAGCATGTGAATACAAGATTACACTCAAAGATGTTTTTGATTTATGGCAAACTCAAATGAGCATTCAAACAACAAGGCGGAAGCAGAAAACTCAAAGAAAAGCAAGCATTGATCACTCATGACAAGTACAGGTTGATCTATTATACTTTAGGTCGACTCAACACAAGCAGATCAAGAAGAATGCAGAAAACCAGCAGTTAGGTCGACCTACCATCAACCCAGGTCGACCTAAAATGGAGAAAAATCCACATACTTCTGCTAGGTCGACTCACACAATCATCCAGGTCGACCTAAATTGATGAAATTTACATACCAGCCTGCTAGGTCGACCTACACAACGACTAGGTCGACCTAATCTGTGAAAATGTCTCCAGAATGCATTTTGAGAGGATTCTGGTCGACCTACTCCTTAAACAGGTCGACCTAACTGGGAGCAAAATTCTGCAAGCACTGCTAGGTCGACCTAAGCTCTACAAGAGGTCGACCTAACTGATCAAGAATGCCAAAAATTCTGTTTTTCTCATCTCCAACTGTTAAGCTATCATATATATTGTCCAAGGGTAATTATTCAATGCAACACCAACGACTGAAAGATACACAAACGCTTCTCATCTTCGTTCTTCATCATCTCCAACACAATTACACATAATCATTCTTGCGTTGTGGGTTAGTGATGAGTTCGATAACGTCCATGGAACGGAATTGAAGATTCCTAGTGGGTGAAGGTTTGTGGGGTTTGTTGGTGAATAAAATCTGCGGGTTTTGTCCTCCACGACGGGTGGTTCTTGGGGGTTTTTATCAAGAGGCGTTCATTGAGGATTCGGCTGAGTGTAACGATTGAGGAACGGGGAGTTCAAGGAATCAAGACACTGCAGAAGGGAATCAAAGTGAAGCTCTTGGATAACCTTGATCTTGGTCAAGATTAAGGGGGAAGAAGATTCAAAGGATCGACATAATTGGTTTATCGTTTATCGCTTTGTTATCTTCTTTGTATATACTACTTTCAACATTAATGAAAGATTACCCAATTTCAATTTGGAATTGGGGGCAGACGTAGTCGTAGCGAGGATGATCGACGAACTGCCTAAACAAATATCGTGTTCTTGTCGCTTTTACCTTTTCATTTACAATCTGTTCATATTTGGTTATAATAGCAAATTGATCAACGATTCGAGTGTTAAGATTGTGAATTAAGTACTTACATAAACATCACAATCCACCACACATTGAATTACCTTCAATTTGATCATTATCACCAAGTGTTTGTATATTTGTTTCTATCACTCTTACTGCATTGCAAACATTGTCCATCATACAAAAAGTTAATCGGTTTTTCAATAAAAGAAACGCTTTGATTCTGCAACATATACTCTTATCATTCAACTCAAGTCTTTGACTGGTTTTTTAAACACATATATAATCGTTTCGATAGAGGTTCGGAATAGACGCGAGTCGATTCAGAATCACTTCCGCTGAAAAGTCGTTTAAATCCGTAAAACTGTGAACGATCTATTCACCCCCCCCCCCCCTCTAGATCCTAAGGCCAGCGTCTAACAGAGGCTATGGATGATCACACTTAGGACGTAAGCAACATCTGTCGGCGTATTATGGAAATGACGATATCGGGCATTGGGGTAGGACTTTTTGAAGTAGGCAATCCCTTGGCCCTTGTAGAAAGCTTTATTGTCGAGTCACGAAATTCCTTGCATTACAGACGAAGAAGTCAGTGGATACATTTTGATTTTAATTTAATTAATGTGTGACTTTTTACTTTGATTTTACTTTAATATAACTTGGTTTAAAAAATTACAATGTTGGGACAGTATTGCTGCCTTTAGACCATTCAGGGGGTTTCTGGAGATGCATCTCCGAAATATCCTTTGTGTGCAATAAGCAAGTTCCCAATATCTTTTAAATGACTTTATCGGGTATTTTGAAGATGCATCCCTGGATACATCCAAGAAAATTTAATGAGATTCATTCCGGACCATATTTTGGAAAAAATAGAGTATATGGCTGAATTACGAGAGTTTGTGTGATTTTAGATGCGTCTAAAGACATATCTCCGAACAAAGAAAGATCGTCTTTGAGTTTTTAGAGGTGTTGGATGCATCCCATAAGGTGGAAAGGGCATTCCTTGATATTAATTATGTTAGTCGTAAATCCTCATTAAAAAATAATTCATCCTGCATAACTTCCCAAAAAAATTGAGACCCCTACTAATATACTCTCCCCGTCCCAAATTATAAGAGAAATTTACTTTTTAAATTCAATGAATAATTAATGTATCTGGTCTATATATAGACCAGATACATTAATTATTCAATAAATCTAAAAAAGTGAATTTCTCTTATAATTTTGTACAGAGAGAGAGTATTTAAATATTACACATTTTACTTATAGTATCGAATCCGCAATTTTCTTTTATAGTCCTTTCTTGAAACTTAATTTTACGGTATAAAGAGATAAGGGGATTTGTTGGTTGGGAAACAATCCGTTTTGCAAAATTTTTTCGGATTTGTTTCTCTTGGTTATCAATACTCATTGCAAAGTGGCGGACTTAGGTTCTTGGCAAGGGGATTCTTGGTGTTGGAACTCTTTTTTCTCGGGCTATTCCCTTAGTCGGGCAGCCGCGATTCAATTATCTTATTTGTTGATTCATCTTCATTCGGTGCATCCTAATCGAGAGGATACCGATCGGTTTGTTTAATGGAGGAATGCTTCCGATTATTCGGTAAGTAATACTTACGATGCTTTAATTTTGAGTCTTACTTCGAATCCGGTTATGAATCACAATAGAGTTTTGGCTTTTTCCCGTTTATGGAAGGCTAAAATTCCAAGTAGAATTCACCTTTTTGGTTGGAGGTTGATTTGGAATAGGCTTCCTACAAAGATGAAATTGTCAAAGCGTGGTATTTTAGTTAACAATAATTTGTTGCTTTGTCTTTTGTGCTTAGAGGTTGAAGAGGATTTAGACCACCTTTTTGTTGGTTGTGTGTTTACTAAGTTGTGGTGGAATAAATTATTCACTTGACTCCGGTTGGTAAATGTTCCTTCAGTTGATTCTATTTTAGAACATTTTCTTTGGTTGGATTCTTCTTGTAAAATGGCGTTTCCTTTAGATTTGGGTTGATTTTTTGGTTTGATTTTTTGATTTGATTTTTTGTTGGGTCATGTAAAAGTGTAGAAATGATGTTATTTTGAATAGTCTAGTGGTGTCTTCCTTTGATGATTTAAGTTTGATTAAATTGATCTCTTGGGATTGGTTATTAGTGTTTTTCAAGGAGGTTTGTAATGGATCTTGGGAGGATTGGTGCGTTCATCATAAGCTTGTTTTAATTTGATTTAGTTTTGGTTTTGTTGGAAGGTTTTGATGGATCTTGGTTTTGTGTCCTCTCCTTTTTCTCTTGTTGTATTCTTGAGTTTTTAGCACCCCCTAATGCTTTTTAATGTTACCCTTTACTTATAAAAATAAAAGAAAAAGCAAATCTACAAACCAGAGATTTTATGCTTTTTAATGTTACCCTTTACTTATAAAAATAAAAGAAAAAGCAAATCTACAAACTAGAGATTTTACAACCACAATGATCAACTCAAAACTAAAGATGAATGGACGAGAGTTTACAGATATCCTTCCCTAACTCTTTTTGATTACTTTCTAGTTTTGACTATCAACAATTTTATCACATAAAACTAAACTATCAACAATTTTATCACATAAAACTTATTGCTATATATTTTCTCCGTTCTTTTTTAAATGTTGTTTTAAAAAATATATATTTAAAAAGAAAAAATAAATAAAAATATAATAGAAAACTATCTTGGTTGAAAAGCTTTATGCTTAAATGCCACTTTAAAAAAAATAAAAGAATATCCAATAGTGAATAAAGAGAGGAATGAAGCCGAATAAAATATGAAATTGAAAGGAAATGTAAAAGGCAGAGGATACAATAATAATGTAATCCAGCAGTGTCAAACTTGAAAGCCAATAAAATGGATTTATATTGCATTGAATCTTGCATTTTACATTGTAAATGGATCTTATTATATATTTAATTAATATTACAAAACTTATTATATTAAAAATTAAGTAATTTATAATTAAATTATAACCAGTCTTCCTATCCAAAAATAAAACTATAATGGGTCCGACCCAAATCAAACCCTTGTAAGTTATGTCAAAGGCAAGTTTTAATTTAACTTTGTTTTAAGTTGTCAAGCATTGACAGCCAAAACTAGAAATGAGATGATAGAACTTCCAAATGATGAAATTTATGGTTCATATAATATATTAAAATGAAAATCATTGTAGGTAAAAAAAAAAGCTTATGAGAGTACAATTATAACATCACAAGTTTCAGACATTGCACTAATCAAGTTTCAAACATCCACTTTTACTACTCTTCCATAGCATCTCCTTCAATTACTTCAACCTTCTCCTTCAAAGGAGTAATCTTTGTCGAGAGAACCTCTGCAATAGAAGTTAACATAAAATATTAGATTTATTTTAACATCAAAAATATTAGATATTATACATCAAGTATTAGATATTAGATATTAGATATTATATACTCTGTTTAAGCAACAAGAAAAGTAGGGAAGAAGAGTCGGACTATCAATTTCTGATAACCTTCTCAAAGTCTGTAGAATTCTATTTTGTTTAAATTTAAATAATGGCATGCATGTATATCATACATGCTAAACTATAAAAGACTCTTCCACATACATATGGTTAAGTTCAATTAGCCTCCTTGTATTGGGCTACACTCTTTCAATGTGAACGGAACCAGATGAAATAATTGGGTAGCCTACTAAACATGTTCACAACCAGACCTTCCAATTCTCATAGATTATATAAGTGCCATAAGTAGACTACTGCTCATTATTTTTCAACTTTCTTCTACTCAACTTTAAATGGTTTTCCCTTCCCACGACACTAATTATGTGCTATCATTTTTGCTGCCATGGACTTATGCCCCTCTACGAAGAAACAAAATGGCTCTTCATATGCAAAAAAGTTATTATACAACATGGTTCTTCATAAGTGGAATTATAGTAATCGGTATCTCCAAAAAGGAATTTGACTTTGTGCAACCTAGACTTGTCTCTAGATGATTAATAGCAAGAAGAGCCATTGACTTTTTTTAAATAGGACAGATAATGGAGAAAAAACAAGTACAAAAACTGCTTAGTAGCAATAGGATTTACTGTGGCCAAGGTTTGATTACACACAAAATTCCCCCTCTACATAAACCTACTACTGTCAGAATCATCCTTACTTCAGCTCTCTTTCTCGCAGTTGACCTCAAAGCCAAATGGATGTGAATATCGCTTTCCTAAATGGTGTTTTAGATGGATGAGTGTATATGGACTCAAGGCGCATAATGGCTCTTACAGAAAGTAAAGGATAGTCCAGAATTTGAGGCTCCTACCATGGAAATATTCTCCTAACAAACTCTTAGCAATTAACCAGTATGACTTACACTACACTCTCCGCCACAAATATATTTTCCTTCCCTGTAACTGAACTCCTAGAATCCAACTCCACATTATAACTAACCCACTCTCTATCCCTCTAAGTGGGTCCTGGATTTGGGTAGATCAGGAACATACCACCTTCCAATACTGATAGATTATATCAGTACCATAAATAGACAGTTCGCTCTTTTTCCCCTTTATTCTACTCAAGAATATATCAGTTCCCTTCCCACAATAATAATTATGTGTTGTATCCTCTTTGCTGACATGACACATGCCCCAAAATAAAGAAATAAAATGTTTCTTCACGTTAAGAGTCTCACATCGGACAATATATGGCCTAAACATGTGCTTATAAGTGGGGGCAATCCTCACCCTACTAGCCGGTTTTGTAGGGATGAGTTAGGCCCAACCACATTTCTTAATATGATATCAGGAGCCTCGTTTAAGATCCAGTGGGCCACCTATTATGGTTTCCGGTATCGGGTCACCCACCATTTATTTCCACGCTCCAGTTGTTTAGTCCTGGGCGTGAGGGGGTGTGTTAAGAGTTTCACATCGGACAATATATGGCCTGAACATTTTATAAGTGGGGGCAATTCTCACTCTACTAGCAGGTTTTGTAGGGATGAGTTAGGCCCAACCGCATTTTCTTAACATGGTATCAACAGCATCATTTAAGATCCGGTGGGCCACCTATTATGGTTTCTGCTATCGGGCCACCCACCATTTATTTCCACGCTCCAGTTGTCTAGTCTTGGGCGTGAGGGGGTGTGTTAAGAGTCTCACTTCGGACAATATATGACCTATACATGTGCTTATAAGTGGGGGCAATCCTCACCCTACTAGCCAGTTTTGTAGGGATGAGTTAGGCCCAACCACATTTCCTAACACTTCATATGCAAAAAAATTATAATACAACATCCTTCGAGGAAGACCCAGAAAAACTATAAGAGAAGTTATTAAGAAAGATCTCGAGATTAATGATTTTGATAGATGCATTGTCGTTGATTGAACATTTTGGCGAAAGTAGTGAGATAAGGCTTAGTTGTTGTTGTATGGTTTATTCATTATTTGAAGAAACATGACATACTAAATGAGATGTGAACAATTTGCTTGATGATGGCGAACTTCTTGAATTGGCAAAGTTGTCTCTTGATACTAGACTAAAAAGCTAAGTATTTTTGGGTGATGAGAACTTGGGAGATGAAAATGATACCGTTAGCATTAGATGAAAAATTGCAAAAAGAGATGTGACTTCTTTTAAGTAGGACAAATATGGGAGATAATCAAGTACAAAGCCAGCAAAGTAGCAAAAGGGTTTCACCAACAGACAAGGTTTGATCACGCAGAAAATTTCCCCTGTAATTAAACCTAGGAATCATCATCACTTCAGCTCTTTCTCACAGTAGACCTCTAAGCCAAATGATGTGAATAACACTTTACTGAATGGTGTTTTAGATGGATGAGATGATAATTGGAGCAGCCCCAATGGTCTAAAGCAGCAAATAAAAGTCCGGTCTGCAGATTTTACAAGCCACTTTATGGCCAGACACATGCTCTCAATGCCTGTTTTAAAAAGCTGAAAAGTTCTCTCTACTCACTCAGATTCACATCTAGTAAATGTGATCCATCTCTTCTATTTTTATCTACAGCAAGTCTTCTGGTATGTCTATTTGGTTGAACTTCTAAAATAACATACTGGAGTTTTTTCCCCATTACAATTTATAAAAACACTCACATCACAACCCTCTTCCTTTATTTTGCATGATTATTCTCTCAAGCCCTTAATTTTTTTATAGATTCTTGTTGCGAACCCGAAAATCCGCAACTTAGAGAATATAGAAGAAATGGATTAAAATGCACAAATATGAAAAATAGTATATTATTTCTGAAACTGAAAGGTAAATGCAAGAGGATGAATATCCTAATGCCCACAGAGCAAAGCTCCTACAGAGGCATGAAGCCAACTGTTCATAACAAACTATATTCTTCCATCATGATCTCACACTCCCTCGCCTCACTCTATATACTACTAAGAGGCATAACAAACTTGCCAACTAAGCAGCCTACCCCACTCAATATTTACCAAATAACCTCACCATACTCTTTATTACAATAATAGCCCTTTTCCTATATCTCTTGTACTTGGATCTCTATCAATACCCACCCCTTCAAAACAACCTTGTCCCCAAGGTTGAAATTTGCATCCATCAAACTTGCCTCTATCAAATACAAAGTTGAGCAATCCATGAACATTAAGCAAACCATTCCAGCAGTAGTCACAAGTTGTAGCTGCCATAGGAAAATTGAGCTCTCCTGGGTCCCATTGTCGGATCAGCACCGACATTATCCTCCCATTATCTGATGATCCCTGTTTTGGATAAATGCAGTCAGTGGAAGAAACTTTTTGCAGATGCTTATGAATGATACACCAACATAAATGCTTGAGGGAATTCCAAATCTTTCCCCTATCATATACAAAATTAAGCCTGCTGCAGAAAGTGAGTAAGTTCCTCCAATAGCCTTCGCAAACAATTACTACCTTCATAATATTGAACTTCCCTGGATCCCTTTGTATGATCAAAGTTGTTGGGTTTCCCGACATCATTTCAAAACAAAACTCATAGTCTCCATTATTTCTACCCACTGCTATCATTTCTTTCCAAGTATTGTGAATATTGAATATTGACACAAGAGCAAACTCATTTGAAACCTCCAATATATCAATTATTGATTTCCCTGCAATTCTTAAGGACATGATCACACCATTTATTATTTCCTCCATTGCAAAATTCTCAAACTGAAGAGCAAGTGTCATTCTCTTGTTGTCACATACCATAAATTCATTTGTCAGCTTAGATGTATAAAAGACAGAAACCTCCAAATCCTTTATCAAATATGCTCCCATAAAAATCAGAAAGAAGCAACAGAGGTTAAAGCCAACCACCTTTAATATACTTGGTTCAGGGGATGTTGTAGTGTTGTTAATATATGAATGCAGAACTGCTAGGTAAACTAAGTAATCAAAATTACTTACCTCTGACATAAACAAAAATAATAACCAAGCCCTCCCTTCATTCCTTGTAGGCAAATGCTCTTCTGATAGTAACTCATCTCTCATATCACAACTAGTTATATTATGAATCAAATCTTCAAAATCATGTGTTAATGGTGGTTTCTTCAACAACGACCACCTGATTTTGGCAATTAAATTAACATTCAACACCTCAAACTATGGAGGGAATAAATCAATGACCAGAGGTGCCGATGATAAAGTCACAACAATAGGCTCTATAGTGGCATGGAGATGCAACAACGTGCTTTTAGAGGAAGCATTCATAGAAGATTGCAAGAGAAAATGAGAGGCCGACATCTGGGGTGGCGGCGGCGGCGCACATACTGGAGACGTCGGCAAAGTGCATGAGTGAGTAAACGCAGTCTGCCCGCTATCAATCACCACTCTCTCTTGAATTGAATCTTGTGAGAGTACGCCTTGAAATTGGTTATCAAATGCCGTATTGTCGTGTACAGAGAAGCTCTTGGAGAAACAGGTCAAATCTACTATTTTAATTTTAACCAACATTCCTGGGCCCCATTTTTCTTGTACCCAAATGTTTTCAACCGGGTCAAATAGCCATATCCCAGCCCACATGGTAATTTTAACCGCCTCAAATGGAAAAGTAAGGCTCATTAGGTTAAAAGAAGTATTAAAAGTGCCAATTACCCAATCTACCCCTACCTTTTCCCAGAACCTTCCAACAACAGTAATGGTGATTTTACTCACCCTTGCATGTTGATTAGAATCGATGGTCACCAATGATACACTGACCGGCAACAGTGGAGCTATTTCCCGACGATGAAGTACCAAAATCTTTTGCACTCTTTCTTCCTGTATTTGTTTCCCTAGTGATTTTTGATTTGGTGCCCCAGCACCTGAATAAATGTTTTGTCGTTCCAGAGGTTTTGGCGGCGGTGAAAAAAACACAACAGTTGAATCATCATCCCGTGGCTTGGGTGGCGGTTCGCGCCGTGGAAGTGTTGTCGCCAGTTGATCAGAGTCCCGCGATTCTAACAGGCGTAATTCCGGAGAGAATATATCAGGTGGCTTTGGTTCGAGTAAAATCTTAATCAGTGAATCCAAGTCCGGTGGTTCCGGCGACGGAGGTGGCTCAAACACATACACCTGATGCTTTCCTCTTTGTACCTCATTCACTTCTTTCGCCTCCATCACAATCTCCACTATCTTTTCTGGCTGAGGTGTTAACCTTCGTAATTCATTGCTAGCCGTGACTTCTCCAGAATTGTTCATCACCTCTAGCCCCGATTCAGTCTCGCCACCCTTTGACTTTGTATCGTTCTCAGGAGTTTCATTCATAACGTATCCATGGCTTTCTTCCTTCTCAACTTCTGCAGCTTCCATCATCTCCCACAGATCTGGAATGAATTTTATAATGAAACCCATTTCAAAAGACTTCCACGTGATTTCCTGTTTACCTTTCTTCCAAGAGAGCCACCAGGTTAAAGCATCCCCACTCAACCCAAATGCAGTCACCCATCCCACCTTTCTTTCTTCACAAAGCCAAGTGTTAGCCTCAAAATACCGATCTAATTGGATCAGCCACCAATAGCCATCTTCTGTTCCGTCGAATCTAGGAACCACCTTCGTAGATATCACTGGTTCGAATCCGGTAGGTCGGACCATTGTTGCGAACCCGAAAATCCGCAACTTAGAGAATATAGAAGAAATGGATTAAAATGCACAAATATGAAAAATAGTATATTATTTCTGAAACTGAAAGGTAAATGCAAGAGGATGAATATCCTAATGCCCACAGAGCAAAGCTCCTACAGAGGCATGAAGCCAACTGTTCATAACAAACTATATTCTTCCATCATGATCTCACACTCCCTCGCCTCACTCTATATACTACTAAGAGGCATAACAAACTTGCCAACTAAGCAGCCTACCCCACTCAATATTTACCAAATAACCTCACCATACTCTTTATTACAATAATAGCCCTTTTCCTATATCTCTTGTACTTGGATCTCTATCAATTCTTCTTTGATCCCACAACAGCGTGAAACTAATTTTTACTTCCAAAAGCTACCACTTTTTTTGGTACCGAAAAAATTTCCCTCAACTCATTGCTTCTTTGAAGTGTAACTCCTACGTTGGCAACAGCACATATGCCACTACTTTTTCTTTATCCCACTCCCAATTTTGCTTTCTAGTTCTCTCTATGGCCTAGAAGTTTCTCTCTCCTCTCCTTCCATTTAGCAAATTGTGTCTTGGTTAAAGTCACTGTGCTTTCCAAAACTACCCCTTATTTTCATTTCCTCGACAAGCATCTTATAATAATTATAATAATAATAATAATAATAATAATAATAATAATAATAATAATACAAATTTATCTATATATACATTCATATTATTATATATAAATTTTCAATCTAAAAAATTTATTCCATTCTCATTCAAATTAATTTTTCACTTCTATTATTTTTTTAAAATTTATAGAGGGATTGTTTCAGAAGAAACCAATAATAAGATAATTTTCTTTCGAGGTATTATTTAAAATTATATGTTAACTAGTAAGTTACAACATATTTAATCTAATATATTCATAAGTTAGAGGCGTTTCATTTATGTATTACGGTGAATAGAGTAGTCGGTCATGTTTGGCACACAAGCAGATACTTCATTTCTATTATTTTTAAAAATCTTGAAGTTCACTTTTTTTCTGCTATTTGTCACAGCATCAGCTGGCAGAAACTGGAATAGCAAAACTTAGATGGTGTTGCGGTTTTCATACTGCACCATAAAGCACGTATGTATATAGTGCGCACTATATTCACTCTCAATATTGACAACTGTCTCTGTAACATGTTATGGTAGACTCAAGTGTAAAATAAGTAAAGTTTGCAACAAACCAGTCTTTTTGGAGAAGGTAAAGCCTCTTGGATTGACAAAAGTACGGGGATTTGGCTGGAGGTGATTCCTTAGATATTCCTTATGTCCCTGCACAGAATTAATGAAGAATAAGTACACAAATTAGAATTATATGCATCCCTTCAAACAACTTGTAAGATTTGGCACCAAGGACCTAACCTTGGTTATCACACAAACATCAACATTACTTCCACTTCCCAAGTCATTGAATATACCAGCACATATCGCCTCAACAACTATCTTAACGCCTTCATCCCTCTGCACCAGATCAAAATGTTCAAAGAAAATGAAATTTTCTATTGAATTGTAATATCAAGACATGATTGAAGTTGCAAACACCATCAGCATCAACTACAATTTACAACAATTACAGTGTATTCCCTCCGGACTAAATTAGAAGCAAAATTAAACTACTGCACAAAGATTAAGGACCCTATGTTAGTCAAGTTTAATTTAATTTTCATAAATTCATATACAAAAAATAATGAAATGCATTTCTTAAACTACCCTTAATGGTACTTAATGTAGAGGCATCTCACATTTCACTTGTCTTGAATTAGGTAAAGGATAATTTTGGAATAATGACATTATATAGTTCTGTTAAATTATGTTTGTATTCAAGTTCGAGGGTGTACATCTTTATATATAGACACTTGATCAATATTAGTTTCATTTCATCCTATTAAAAATGAATGAAAATGTAAATAAAACAAAATTTGATAGAATATTAAAGGGTGTCCTTCCACATAATCAACATAAAATTTGATAGAATATTAGAGGGTGTCCTTCCACATAATCAACATCTACAACAATAATAAAACTGCCCAAGGAGACTACTAGCAATCTCCACTAATTTTACACAGCACTTTATCGGTTGCTTTTCATTATTGATTTGTCTTCATCTAATTATTGAAAGTAAGTATGTTTGCAAATTGGATTGGACTGGTTTAGAGGGGGGGAGTATCTGATACAATCCTGTTGATTTTGATATTAGAACATAAAACTAGTTTGATTTTAAAATTAAATATGATCAGATATGACCCCACTTATTTCAGTTTGGATTGGACTGTTTTCAGTTTTGGTTATGGTCTAACGTATTTTGCTTAGTATTTTTTAAGAAATTTATTTTTATGACCATAAAAAACCGGAAGAAAAAAAAGCATGGTAGATAATACATTATGACCACTCATTTAGTATGATAATTGTGGGTAAATGATTATGTAACATGTGTCAATAGTACAATTTATTAATTTTTAGGTTTGGATTGGACCGGTTTGCATCATAGGAACAAAAAATTGATCCAATCCGCCAAAAAAAAACTTGATTTTGGGAATTTTCAATTTTTCAGTTTGTTTGATTTTTGCCGTTTAGGTTTGGTTGTTGCGGATAGTATTGGATTGGATATGAATAGCCCTAAATAGGAGTGAATAAACATTTTGAATCGGATGGGAGCTCTTTGTTTTTTATACAGCATACTGTTGATGCAATATAGCTATTAATAAAGAGCAAAACTGACGCAGGCATATCTTTTTCCTTAATATGTTTACTTACACTCAAGCTTTCCTTGTATTTAGACTCAAATACAGACATTGCAGCAAGGGAACCAGATCCCATTGTAGCAAATGGAAGGGTGTCAGTTGACCCGTGTGGATAGATCTGCGAAAATGAATACAAATAGTCATGAGAAATCCAGTTGTGAATTCCAAATATTAAAATTTTAAATATTAAAGGAAAGTTTAAACAATGAACTAACAGTATGTAAATGTGGTCCAGTGATGTCAACCCCACCAAGAACTAATGCAGCTGAGACATGACCTTGGTAACTGCACATATTTTGAAGTGTCAGAATCAGTGGTCAATACAAGGAGTAAAATCGCTTAAACAAAAGTTCTGAAACTCAACTTGAAAAGGTGTCTCTTAAGAAGAGTCAGTGCGGTAACAACTCTTGATTCTCTTCCAGTATGATAGCGATGTAGTTGCAGCTGTGAGCTAACCATGTCTGCAATAAATAACACATCTCATTTTCAATGGTTTTACTATATTAACAAGATGAAACCAAGGCCGGATACCAAGCTTTCAAAAAAAATGAAACCTAAAGACTAATCATACGCAAAATTGTATACAGGATAAAATAAAAATGTGCAACAAGTATGCATTATTAAAGATACCTGTTACTGCCTCTGTATCAGCAGCAGTGCCTGCTCCACAACAATATATGTTAGGAGCCATATAATGAATCTTCTCACAATTTTTATCAGCGACAATGGGTCCTTCAGTTGCCCTGGTATCTGCTCCAAGAATGATACCATCCTGAGGCAAATTTATTTGTGGAAAACGTTAACTTTCAAAAACCACACAAAATAAAATTAGTACACAGTAAGAATAAAGCCTGTGAAATGGGTGCTAGTTCCAGGGAAAATCATGAAGACTGAAGAGTATAGATGCCATGGTACAACTCTGTATTTGTTGACCATTTCGTAAAAATAAACAATCACTAAACAGAGGAACTCAATCTCAAATCTATGAAGCAAAAAGTTTACATTGAACCTCAGCTTTAATGTTATAAAAATAAACACAGCCAAATGGAAAGTTCCCAAGCTAGATGACACAAAGTTGGCTAATAAATGAGTACTTCACAGCTAGTAACTGAGTCCAAAAAGATTTTGTGAAATTTTTTCAACCTAAAATACATCAGGTTGGAACCAATCATTGCATTATCATCATAACATAAGCAAATCCTCCTTGCTAATACCCAAATTTGTTTGACTTTCCTAGACATACAAAGAATCCTTAGAATGCTATGCCAGACGAGAAATTAGCAAAGGCATATTTCAGTCTTTGAATCCATCAATCCAATGAAGACTGAACTCAAGATAAAGATGCAGGCAAATGAGTAAAAACAAATACTTGAGAAAACAACATAAACAAGAATTAAAAGCATTATTATTCAAACCTGGAAAACTAAACCAACAATAGTGGTTCCAGTCTTCAAGTAAGAAGGGGGTTTGAGACCCTTCTTTTCCAGCATATCATTTCTTCTGCAGAGATCGAAACTGAACCCGCCCTTAGGAGGAACATCCAACGACTTCGTCATTCCCAAAACTTGAACAGATCCTGAAATCAAAACTAAGACCAAAAAGAAAATAATAATAATTGTTAACAAAATCAAGCCATTTTCAAATGCTTCACAATCACTATGCAACACAGAAATTAGCCTAAAATTGATACAATGTAACACGGAATCACAGATTAGTGAACTCGTTAAGCAATACAAAACTACTTAACCAAATATAATCTGGAACTGGAGAAGTTAGGAAAAATTAAAAATGAGGAAATCGAGAAATTAGGGTTTGAGATCTGGCAATTGAAAATGTGGAAACAGGGATCCAAAGCGGAAACTGAGGGGGAAGGGTTTTACAGAGAATAGAGCGAGAGAAAGGACTCACGGGAGGAAGATGAAGATGTGAATGAATCCGATAAGCTGTAATTAGAGTATCGAACTTGGTTCAAGGGTTTTACTAGTAGTATATGATACTTGTTGCTTTTCGTATTTCTCAAGAATAGTGTGTAGAAAATTTTTGGAAATATTATGTAATTTTTTATATGTGGAGTGTATTATTGATATTAAATATGAATTTTATTTTATGTAATTTTTATTTTAGTATATAAAACTAGTTTGGAAACGATATAAGACTAGTTTTTAAACGATGACTTTAAAATATATTCTCTTATCACTTTTATGTAATTTTTATTTTTATATAAATGATGACTTTTGTTTCATTATGGAACCAAAGAAGAGAAATTAAACGGTGATGATGGCGGATTTGGGCTTCTAATGTGGTACAGTGGCTAGTGGGGATCTATGTGATTAATATTTCAACGTTCAAGTTATTAGATGAGGAAGAAGAGTGTAATAAAATTGTATATGTTAGATCTATGATTTTATGATTTGCATAAATTTTGCTAAAATATGGTTTTTAACTGATGTTAAGCAAGATGTTGTAACATTCTGGTGTCATGTGTTTCAGACAGATGTTGAGTTAGATGTCTTGACATCTTGGCCTATTGTACAGCATGTGTTGTTATATCCCTTGACATATTTGATTTGTTTTTTGAGATTCCTTTAGGTGTTTACCAGTGATTTATGACAAACAACCGCTAGTCCTCCAAAGGTATATACTTTGGTAACTTACAGGATCGATTAGATTGATCCTAGGACATGTGTCTCGAGAGTTCGTATCTTTGTGATCTGATTCATGATCGTTGATATTTCTGGATTATGAATGTTATCAAAATCTTTTGACTAATTTCGCCTTTCAATAATCTATTAACAATAACTCTAAGTGCAACTTAAAGATTAAAGAAATAAATGACGAAACTATAAGTAAACCGCTTGTAAAGACTTTAACTTAAATTGCACTAAGTAAATGACTGAAATGAATAAACTTGTAAATGTAAAGAAAGCAAAATAATGTCTTTCGACGTAAATTTAACTTATATTGAATAAGTAAAACAAAGAGTAAATGTGGTGTTCTTCATACATACATTATTTCAGCAAATTCTCTTTTCTCTAACGCTGGTACTTCGAGTAACTTTTGTGAATTTCTGTATATTAATTCGAACACACCTTAATCTAAACATTAAGACTTATATTTATACTAGTTCGACCCTAACGGTCTCTACGTAGATTACTGCCACGTCCGATATTTCAAACGTCGCCTCATTTCAGATGCTTCCACGCGTTCGTCATGCAAAACCGTTCCGTTTGAATTTCAAACTTTCCCGCTTAACGCCTCGACTCTGCTGACGCCGCTATCGAAGGGTACTTGCAAAGATTATAAAATCTCTTCCATCACATCCTTCAATTACAACAAATCTTTTCCTTCAAGGACAAGACTTAAAATAGCTTCATAAAAGCCATTTCTTTTTCATAACATAACACTTTTAAAGTATCATGATCCTTTGGTCAAAATCTCCAGCTAACATATTGCCCCCTATAAATGTCTATTTTGAATTCATGCAGAAGTAGGCATTTTTTGATCACCAGATTTCGACAAAAACCTTTTATAAACTCAAAGGTCTAATAACTGTCAGTCAATCACGACTTAACTTCCCAAAAAATGTCCCATCGAGATGTGCGTTCAGTTATTGTCATCATAACTACCTATTCCCTAGAAAGTGAACAACAATTTTTCAACTTCCTCACCAAACCGCCAGCACGTGGCCCGCTACTCCCGCCAGGTGTACCCTACTTCCTCATAGAGTAGCCCTATAAAAGCTAGCCACTATCTTTCTTTCTTTTACGCAAACATCCATCTTCAACCTTGGTTCAAATCTCCATTTTTCTGAAACTTCTCTTTTTCCAGAAAAAACCCTTTTCTTCATTCCAAGATATACCATGTCTTCTGATAATCAGCAAAAGAAATCTAAGAAAGCCAAGAAGGCTGGATCTCCAAAGAGTTATGCTTCTCACGATACTCCAACAAGTAAGATCGTCACGGTTGGGAATCGAGAGTACATTACAGCTCCAAAACTTACTAAAGAACAAAGAGTTATTTTCACTTCCCAAGTAATGATTCCATCCCTTCTTTCTGGAATTAAATTAGGGTTTTTAGGACCATTAGTTTCTCAAGGTCATTTAGAAAAATGCACAGAATTTTTTCCATGTCATTTTGATACAAAACCCATAGCAAACAAAATCGCTCCCTCAAAGGATGAGGACTCAAACCAAAATTCGGCTGAACATATTAAAGAAAAGACCTCTGAGGGTACCTCTTCACATTCTATCATAGAAAGAGAAGCATTCCAGTTAGATTATATAACTGAGAATTTCAGACCTTTTTGTTCTTGTCCAACCTTAGATAAATCCTATCTATCTTGGTTAACTAAAGTTGAAAAACAAAAGGCCCCGTTCTGGAAGAAATTAGGCATCTTCGACCTAATTCAAATGTCCAAACTAGGGTTCAGCTATTGCCAACCCTTATTGTTGTCTAGCTTGTACTTCTGGGATGGTACATACAACACTTTCCACCTTCCATGCGGAATGATAACACCTAAGCTTTTCGACATAGCTGCCATATCCGGACTTCATCCAACAGGAGAGGCCTTCGACCCTTATCAGGATAGTGAAGACTTAATTGGCTTCACCGTCAAAAATGTTTCATTCAGTTCTTACATCAATTTATACCACACTTCAGGAGAAGATGTCTCTGACGTAGAACACATAGCATTCCTAGGTTTATGGTTATCTAAATTTTTCTTTTGTTGTAAATCCCTGCAAGTCGCAAAGAGATCTCTAACCCTTGCCAATCAGTTGTATAATGATCGAAAAATATGTTTAAGTGAACTCCTGTTAGCCAGTTTATATGAAAGCTTAGGGTCAGCAAGTACAAAAATAAAACACTATACACCTGGCACCAACCTACTTCTGTCTGGACCTTACTGGCTTCTTCAATTGTGGCTAAATGCCACATTCGAACCTTCTTTGCCAACGCATGGACGTGTGGATGAAAATGATCCAGCGATAGAAGACAGAAGTATTGAAGGTATTAGGCTCCTTCAACTGACTCCAACTGATGAAGGCGATAACTTTCAAGCCTCTCTCACCAAATATACTTTGATGTTTTCGAAACGCCACAATTTTACTCCTTCAATGGCTCCATTTGCCAAACGAACTCATGGCCCCTCTTAGTTTACTACTTCACTTGAAGACGCTATTAAGGATGCCAATGCGGAGATTGAAGATATATGGCGTGTGTTTTTTGTAACACCCTTCTAAACCCCCGCGGAAAATATAATGTATTCAGAGTAATAACACAACAAGGATGCTACAATTATTAAATAAATAAAAACATCAAGTCGATTGTCATGCTTTATTAAGATTAAACCAAACTTCAAACATGTGTTCATCACAGCGGAAACTTATTTTAAACAATGTAAGGAACATATCCAAACAGTTCAACAATACATAATCCATAATCAAAATAGCAACAAAGTATCTCAAGTAACGCTAAGACTAATCGATCCCAGTGTTACAATCAGAGCATGACTCGACACGAACTACGGGCTAGCCTACAAGCTATCTTCACCCAGTCAAGACGCCGCTACATCCTTAATCTGAAATCATCAAAGTAAGGGTGAGTTTCATTCGAATTAATAACCATTATACAATCATAAGCAATAAAATATCATAGCAATTATCATCCACTCAAACATACATGTAATTGGAATTTATCACAACAAGCAAGCATCAGTACACAAGCATCATCTAACACACCACACAATCATTCAGTTATAAAAGGATATAATGCAATGAATGGACTGACACTAATGCATGTGGTACCATACATGGGATACACCCATCCAACTGATCTTTTCATCACCGAGATACAGTTTTAACCAGCACAAATTCCACACAATGGGAATTATGCCCACCAATTTGATCCATTTCATCACCGGGATCCATCACCAAAAATGTATGCCAATGAATGCAACATATAACATGCTTACAACATCACCAATCCGATGTAACACATCGTCATCATTATCATCACCAAATCATCACCAATAAGCATGTATATATTCTTAGCATTCATACAAACATATCACACGCATACACGAAAGTCATCACCCAGTAAATAATATAATCACAAATAAACAACTTGGACTTTACGTCCATACCATCTATTCATCGTATAGGCCATTAACTCAGCTTCGCAATGCTCAAAACGGCGCATAAATCGGATACTCGGAGCAAAAGTTATGGGATTTTAAAGATAAAACACTTTTTAAAAAAATGCTGCAGAACCCGGGTTGTCCCTACATGGGAACCGGTTCCTGGCAGCTTCCCAAAACACGCCTCTGATTTTTACTATGGGGAACCGGGTTGTCCCTACATGGGAACCGGTTCCCAGCTACCCAGAATCCATACGCTCTGTTTTTTATAAGGGGGAACCGGTTCGTCCCACATGGGAACCGGTTCCTACGTACCTGCACAGCAAAATTCATCATTTTGACAGCATTTACCCTATCCCATTTCCCCAATTCCAGGTACATACGAACATACACACAATTATCATTGATTTTCACACAATTACACATTTCAAACAAGTTATTGACATGTATTAACATCATATATCACAAGTATCAACAGAATCATGTCAATTCATACTAGATTATCAAAACCTAACAAAATTCCCAACCCGACACGTACGATTGAATTACACGATAATCCTAATCAATCTTACCGCCTACAATCGCATAAGGATCACTAACCCGAAGAATCCCCCCTTACCTCAGAGTCGAATCTTCGAAGTTCTCCTTCCCTTTAGGCTTTTCTCACTTTCACGTGTTCTTCAGTTCCAAAATCTGCTTCTTCTGCTTCTACTTCTCTTTCCCCAATTTTCCTTTATTTTATGAAAAATAAAATAAAATATTCTTAATGGGCTTGCTTAGTTAACACCCCCCCTTCTACTAACTATCACACTCAGCCCAACACCATATTTTATCATTTTTTTCCAAGTAATTCCCACAAATTATTAATTCTAATAATTTAATTAAAGAAAATAATTAAATTAATAACAAGAATTAACGGGGTGTTACAACTCTCCCCCACTAAAAGAGTTTTCGTCCTCGAAAAGATACCTCAAACGAAGAGTTCGGGATAAGAGTCTTTCATCTGACTCTCCAGTTCCCACGTAACATTTCCACCTGCAGCTCCTCCCCAAGCTACTTGGACTAAAGCTATTTCTTTACCACGTAGTTGCTTTATCTTCCGATCTTCAATCCTCATAGGCAACGCCTCAACTGTCATATTATCTCTCACTTGCACATCATCTGCCTGGATTACATGAGACGGATCCGCTATATATTTCCTCAATTGAGATACATGGAATACGTCATGTAGGTTTGCAAGTGTTGTCGGTAAAGCAATACGATAAGCAACCTCTCCTACTCTTTCCGTAATCTGAAACGGACCAATGAAACGCGGCGTCAACTTCCTTGACTTTAGTGCTCGACCAACACCCGTCGTAGGAGTTACTCTCAGAAACACATGATCCCCCTCTTGAAATTCAAGTGTTCTCCGTCTCTTATCATGATAGCTCTTTTGACGACTTTGAGAAGCCTTCATCTTCTCCTGAATCATCTTAATCTTTTCCGTCGTCTCTTGAACAATTTCTGGTCCAACCACTGCACTTTCACCAGATTCATACCAACATAATGGTGTCCTACACCTCCTACCATACAAAGCTTCAAATGGAGCCATACCAATACTTGAATGGTAGCTATTATTGTAAGTGAACTCAATCAACAGCAAATAACTATCCCATGCACCACCTTTTTCCAATACACAAGCACGCAATAGATCTTCCAATGATTGAATTGTCCTTTCAGTCTGACCATCAGTCTGCGGATGGTAAGCAGAACTTAACCTCAATTTAGTACCCAAGGCCTTCTGTAACCCTTCCCAAAATCTGGATGTGAATCTTGGATCTCTATCTGATACGATACTCGAAGGGATACCATGCAAACTTACTATTTTCTCAATGTACAACTGTGCCAACCTTTCCATAGAATAATCCATTCTCATCGGTATGAAGTGAGCCGATTTCGTCAATCTATCCACAATAACCCAAATGGCTTCATAATTCTTTGCTGTTCTTGGCAATCCAGATACAAAGTCCATGGATATGCTATCCCACTTCCATTCAGGAATAAATAAAGGTTGCATAGTCCCATACGGCTTCTGGTGTTCGATCTTTGACTTCTGACAAGTCAGACAAGAATAAACAAATTCAGCTATTTCCTTTTTCATTCCAGGCCACCAGAATAACTTCTTCAAATCATGGTACATCTTAGTAGCACCAGGGTGAATACTCAATCCACTACGATGTCCTTCTTCCAAGATACTCTTCCTCAGTTCAGTAACATCAGGAACACAAACACGGTCGCCAAACCTCATTATGCCATTCTCATCAATTCTGAATTCACCTCCTTTTCCTTGATTAATCAAAGTCAATTTGTCAACTAGTCCCACATCATCTTTCTGCTTTTCTCTGATCTCATCAAGAATTCCACTAGTCAGCTTTAGCATACCCAACTTGATGCTATTCGAAGTGCCTTCACATACCAAACTTAAATCCCGAAATTGCTCAATCAAATCTAGTTCTCGGATCATCAACATAGACATATGCAAGGACTTCCTACTCAAAGCGTCAGCAACAACATTCGCCTTACCCGGATGGTAATTCAGCTCAAAATCATAATCTTTAAGGAACTCTAACCACCTCCTCTGTCTCATATTAAGTTCCTTCTGGTCGAATAGGTACTTCAAACTCTTATGATCACTAAATACCTCGAACCGTGAACCATAAAGGTAATGTCTCCATAATTTCAACACAAACACTACTGCTGCCAACTCCAAGTCATGAGTCGGGTAATTCTTCTCATGTACTTTAAGTTGTCTCGACGCATAAGCAACTACCTGCTGATTCTGCATTAGTACACCTCCAAGCCCCATCAGTGAAGCATCACAATACACAACAAAAGATTCTGCCGGATTCGGCAAAATTAAAATAGGGGCACTAGTTAGCCTCTTCTTCAATTCTTGGAATCCTTCTTCGCATTTCGAGTCCCAAACGAACGCTTGACCCTTCCTAGTCAACTTCGTCAATGGTAGAGCTAACTTTGAAAATCCTTCTATGAACTTCCGATAATAACCTGCAAGACCCAGAAAGCTACGAATTTCAGTAACGGACTTCGGAGCTTCCCACTGAGACACGACTTCTACCTTTGCTGGATCTACGGCAATACCGTTCTTGGAAATTACATGGCCAAGAAAACTCACTTCACTTAACCAGAAATCACATTTCGACAGTTTGGCATAAAGCTTCTTCTCTTTCAACACTCCCAGCACAATCCTGAGATGCTCTGCATGTTCTTCTTCACTTTTGGAATATATCAGAATGTCATCAATGAACACCACAACGAATTTGTCAAGATAAGGATGAAAAATCCTATTCATGTATTCCATGAAAACACCAGGTGCGTTAGTAACCCCAAACGGCATCACAGTGTATTCATAATGACCATACCTCGTTCTGAACGCAATCTTCTGAATATCATTCGCCTTCACGCGAATCTGATGATACCCCGACCTCAAATCAATCTTACTGAATATACTAGCTCCGACCAACTGATCCATCAAATCATCAATCCTCGGCAATGGATACCGATTCTTGATAGTAACTTTATTCAGTTGTCTGTAGTCCACACACAACCTCATAGATCCTTCTTTCTTCTTTACCAATAGCACCGGTGCACCCCACGGTGACACACTCGGACGAATGAACTCCTTCTCCAACAATTCTTCTATTTGACTCTTCAATTCGGTCAATTCAGATGCTGACATTCTATAAGGTGCCATCGATATAGGACTGGTTCCAGGAACTAACTCAATGGCAAACTCTACTTCCCTTTCAGGTGGTAGCTCTCTAACATCTTCTGGAAAAACTTCTGGAAATTCTCGTACCACTGGTAATTCATTACTCACTACTCTTCCTTTCACTTCCATCGACGCAAAAAGCATAAACACGGCTGCCCCGTCTTGAATTGCTTCACCCACTTGTCTTGCAGTCATTGCCAACTCTTCGATACTCATCTCTTCAGGAAAGATGACCGTCTTGGTAAAACAATTGATATGAACTCGGTTAAATTGCAACCAGTTCATTCCCAGAATAATGTCAAGTTGTTCAAGTGGAAGGCACACTAAGTCCATTCCAAACTTCCTACCAAATATATCAATAGGACAGTTCAAACATGCAGATGAAGTGGTCACTGAACCCGATGCAGGAGTGTCAATAACCATACTTCCATTAATCTTTGATATCTCTAAATTTAGCCTCTTAGCACAGTCCAATGAAATAAACGAGTGAGTTGCACCAGTATCAATAATCGCAATCAAAGGTGTGTTATGTATGAAACACGTACCTTTAATCAGCCTATCCTCCGGAGTAGTTTCTGATCCGGACAAAGCAAAGACTTTTCCTCCAGATTGGTTTTTCTTTGGCTTGGTGCACTGTGTACTGATATGACCTTCGTCACCACAGTTATAGCAAGTCACAGTCCTCATTCGACAGTCAGGAGCAACATGGCCTATTCTGCCACATTTAAAGCACTTCTTCTCTTCTTTCTTGCACTCATTCCTCTTATGTCCTGTTTCACCACAGTTTAAGCACCTAACGGGAGACCAGAATCTCCCCCACTAGGCCTTTTCCAATTACCAGCTCTTGGGTTTCCCCTCCCATATGGTGTACCTCTGTCCATAGGTTTCTTACCCTTCTTATCAACTAACTCGCGAGAGTGAGATGATTTCAGCTTGATACAATCCTCCTCAAAAATCCTGCTACAGTCCACTAAATTAGCAAATCGGCGAATTCTTTGATACCTGATACCCTGTTTGATCTCATCACGAAGACCATTCTCAAACTTGATACACTTAGAGAATTCCCCAACTGCATCGTTGGTGTAGTGTGTGTAGTACTTAGCTAATTCCATGAATTTGGAGGCATATTCAGGCACTGTCATACTACCCTGTGTCAGCTCCAAAAACTCAATTTCCTTCCTTCCCCGAACATCTTCAGGAAAATACTTCCTCAGAAATTCTCTCTTGAATATGGCCCAGGTAATCGCAATCCCATCTGAATCCAATTCAGTCTTAGTAGTAACCCACCAGTCATCAGCTTCTTCCGATAGCATGTGAGTACCGTACCTCACCTTCAGATTTTCCGCACAATCGATCACTCGGAAGATCCTCTCGATCTCTTTCAACCATTTCTGAGCACCATCAGGGTCATGAGTGCCTTTGAACAGTGGAGGGTTATTCCTCTGAAAGCTGTTCAACTGCCTGTCAGCACCAATCGCCGCTCCATTAGCATTCCCTCCCAGTACACCAGCAATCATGCCTAGAGCCTCTGCGATAGCGTCATCGTTCCTTCCACCTCTTCCAGCCATTGTTCTGCTAAACCACAAAACAATCTCATCAGAACAAAAGTATCGACAGTGTTTACCTTACACTAGTCGCATACAAGGGAACACTGACACTAAGACTCTGACTCTAACGACCAACTATGCTCAGATACCACTATTGTAACACCCTTCTAAACCCCCGCGGAAAATATAATGTATTCAGAGTAATAACACAACAAGGATGCTACAATTATTAAATAAATAAAAACATCAAGTCGATTGTCATGCTTTATTAAGATTAAACCAAACTTCAAACATGTGTTCATCACAGCGGAAACTTATTTTAAACAATGTAAGGAACATATCCAAACAGTTCAACAATACATAATCCATAATCAAAATAGCAACAAAGTATCTCAAGTAACGCTAAGACTAATCGATCCCAGTGTTACAATCAGAGCATGACTCGACACGAACTACGGGCTAGCCTACAAGCTATCTTCACCCAGTCAAGACGCCGCTACATCCTTAATCTGAAATCATCAAAGTAAGGGTGAGTTTCATTCGAATTAATAACCATTATACAATCATAAGCAATAAAATATCATAGCAATTATCATCCACTCAAACATACATGTAATTGGAATTTATCACAACAAGCAAGCATCAGTACACAAGCATCATCTAACACACCACACAATCATTCAGTTATAAAAGGATATAATGCAATGAATGGACTGACACTAATGCATGTGGTACCATACATGGGATACACCCATCCAACTGATCTTTTCATCACCGAGATACAGTTTTAACCAGCACAAATTCCACACAATGGGAATTATGCCCACCAATTTGATCCATTTCATCACCGGGATCCATCACCAAAAATGTATGCCAATGAATGCAACATATAACATGCTTACAACATCACCAATCCGATGTAACACATCGTCATCATTATCATCACCAAATCATCACCAATAAGCATGTATATATTCTTAGCATTCATACAAACATATCACACGCATACACGAAAGTCATCACCCAGTAAATAATATAATCACAAATAAACAACTTGGACTTTACGTCCATACCACCTATTCATCGTATAGGCCATTAACTCAGCTTCCCAATGCTCAAAACGGCGCATAAATCGGATACTCGGAGCAAAAGTTATGGGATTTTAAAGATAAAACACTTTTTAAAAAAATGCTGCAGAACCCGGGTTGTCCCTACATGGGAACCGGTTCCTGGCAGCTTCCCAAAACACGCCTCTGATTTTTACTATGGGGAACCGGGTTGTCCCTACATGGGAACCGGTTCCCAGCTACCCAGAATCCATACGCTCTGTTTTTTATAAGGGGGAACCGGTTCGTCCCACATGGGAACCGGTTCCTACATACCTGCACAGCAAAATTCATCATTTTGACAGCATTTACCCTATCCCATTTCCCCAATTTCAGGTACATACGAACATACACACAATTATCATTGATTTTCACACAATTACACATTTCAAATAAGTTATTGACATGTATTAACATCATATATCACAAGTATCAACAGAATCATGTCAATTCATACTAGATTATCAAAACCTAACAAAATTCCCAACCCGACACGTACGATTGAATTACACGATAATCCTAATCAATCTTACCGCCTACAATCGCATAAGGATCACTAACCCGAAGAATCCCCCCTTACCTCAGAGTCGAATCTTCGAAGTTCTCCTTCCCTTTAGGCTCTTCTCACTTTCACGCGTTCTTCAGTTCCAAAATCTGCTTCTTCTGCTTCTACTTCTCTTTCCCCAATTTTCCTTTATTTTATGAAAAATAAAATAAAATATTCTTAATGGGCTTGCTTAGTTAACACCCCCCCTTCTACTAACTATCACACTCAGGCCAACACCATATTTTATCATTTTTTTCCAAGTAATTCCCACAAATTATTAATTCTAATAATTTAATTAAAGAAAATAATTAAATTAATAACAAGAATTAACGGGGTGTTACATTTTTCTCCCAAGACTGCTGGTTTCAAGAATTTTACTAGTGAAGAGCTATGTATGCTTATTAGCTTATCAACCAAATTTTGTCTCTCGACAATTTGGGTTGTGTCAACTCATCCATGTGTCTCTCTTCAAACGAAAGCGTGAATTATGTGTTGTAGGGACTGACTGGACTGCCCAAGACATTGCAACACACCAAAGCTATCATGCAAACTTTGCTGAATTTCAATTGATAGCATATCAACCATCATTTTGGGTGCGTTTGATTTGTTAAAAAATAGGGACTGGACAGGACAAAATTATTTGTCCACCGTTTGATTTAAAAAATAAATAAAGGACAACACAAATAAAGGAATGAGGGACTGGACAACTATCTATTTTTTTGTCACTCACTTAAGTGCCGGACAAAATGTTGTTCCACGTACAAATAAATAAAAATACTAAATTAACCTTTGGATCCTTATATTCAGCAAAACACTGTTGCTCTTAAAACCTAACGCCTCTTCTCATAAACGGCAGAAGACGACGTCACAAACTCCATAAGCAAGTGGTCACCTCTTTAATTTATTGTCCAGGTACTTTACTTTGTTAATTAATTGCTCTAGTTTCCTTTATTATTTATTAACTCTTCTCTGAATATTGTTGGTATAACATAATAGGCTATGATTTGTATTTATTATACAATCTTTCCATTCCATGTGTTTTCTAATTTTTTTTGTCCTTTTCCATGATGTGTTCATTCACTCATATTGTTATAGTAAACAAAACAAAAATATTAGCACATACGTGACGCGCGCTCGCGAAATGTGAACAGAGTCGCCACCAATATATTTATCCTAAAGAGGGAAAGGAATATCAGAAAACCTGAGGTGAATAAGAACGAGGTCTTTCGACCAGAGATAAGGTACGGGAGTCGGTTACGCAAGAGGAAGGTACTAGCACCCCTCACGCCCATCGTACTCGATGGTATCCACCTATGTTTGTTGCTATCTAAAGGGTGTACAAATCTAAAGCTTAATTACTAAGGGAATGCATGCAAATGAAAGAAGAGAAACACGGGGAAAATAAGGTTTATAAATAATTGTGCTCGCTTAGGCCCCGCGACCTAATGCCTACGTATCCTTTTCAGGAATCAGAGCGCCGTAGTTCGGCTCTTTAGTTTTTGTTTGTTTTTGTGTTTTTTAGTGGACGAAGTTACATTCGCACTCCGCTGCTCGACCTCTGGAGTCTTAAGCTGGGAATGGAGCGGAAATAACGTGTCCGATTAAAGAATGCCTCGGAGGCGAGATAGAGAAGAGAGTTTGAGCGTTCAAGTGGCACCCTAAAGCAAGGGAGACTCGAGTTGCTCTATGGTTTGTGTTTTTTAACGTTGGGAACTTACGCTCGAATGGTTCCCTAAAGCAAGGGAGATCCAAGCACTTGAATGATTCCCTAAAGCAAGGGAGATTCAAGCTTCCATTCCCTTTTTATTAGTCAAGCATTTATTAGTCATTTTTTAAGGTGTTTTCTTTGTATCTTTTAAGGGAATTAAAATCAAGCATTTGTTAAGTGTTTTAAAGTTGAAAAGGAAAAGAAACTAGCCTAAGCAAACTAGCCTAATATGAAGGGAATTTTTACCTAATGTTATCATGGTTTCTACCTAAGGTTAGGATTAAAAGAAACATGAAAATTAAAGTCATATCATGAGCAAAATTGAGTAAGGATACAATGGTACAAAAATTATACACAAGTATGAATTAGCAAGTAAAAAACATAGTACAAAATGAATTAAAAATACTACTATTTTTTTTATATTGATTTTTATGGGAGAAATTGAATTACAAGTCAAGTAAAAAGACTAAAAACAAATAGCCTAAAAACTACTATTTTTATGATTATTTTTATATGTCAAAGATCATGTATTGAAATCTAAGAATTAGTGGAAAAATTAGCAATTAATCAACTAAAAGAAATGGCGAAAAAACTAATAAAATATAAAATAAAAATGTGAACAGGGGTGCAATCCTGAATTGCAAGGTGTAAGGAGTAAGGGCGCTGAGCCCACTGAGTCTGGCCCAGAAAGTTTCATTGCTGTTCAGAATTGCCAAAAACAACATGGGCCTTAGGGAGAGGTGTGAATAGCGAACAGGCCCAGAATGAATTGTTTTCAGACTTTTTTGTAATAAAAGAAAAAGATACGTGGGCCTAAGGGGGTGCAAAGAGCAGTAAGGCCCAAGAAGCGTTTTGTTCTGTGCAGATTTTATGATCCAATTCGTTTTATCTTATTTTCTTTAATCATCCAAAAAAAAAAATTAAAAGAAAAATAAAGATTAATTAAAAAGGAAAAATTGAAAGGGGAATAGGGTTTGTTTAGGACGATTCAGCTTCTTAATCTCAACTCTCTCGTTCTCGAACAATCTCGCCGGAAGTCGCCTCCCAGCGGCGACCACGGCGGAGATGCCTCCAAACACCGAAACCTAGAACAACCTTGTTCATCTCCTTCAGCTAGTTCCGAATCCGCCCTCAACTCATCTCAATTCCACTTGTTTTAACCTAGATCTAATTAAACATCTGAAAACCTAGGTTACACTGAAGGCTCAATCAAACGGTCATGGAGGCGAATTGAAGAGCGAAACTATGGGGGAAATGCTCATAAATCCTTACTCTTCACAACAGTATCGAGAACGAGTAAAGAAGGCGAAGAATGAGTGTTCGTAGAACTCACCTGAAGCGAAGGTCACGGTTATGTCACTATTGGCGAAATAAACGCGAGGAAGACTTCACGTTAGGTATGCTTGCTTACTATGCTCCTTCTTGCGCTATCTTCTTCTTCGTTCTTCTTCGATTTCTTCTTTTTGCCTTTTGATTTACGATTCTGAATTGAGCCTCGTTGGTTGCGTGATGTCGTTGTTGCCGGTGAAGATATGAAGGCGATGCGAGGGTGATGAGGATTGATGAAGAGAGTGTAGCGGAGGGAGTTCAGGGATGAAGATCGAATAGAGTGTGCGAAGGTTATGGTGATTGAAGGTGATGAGTTTGTTGTTGTTCACTGTGACGAAGATGATGAAGGCGATGCAAAGATGATGATGATTGATGAAGAGAGTGGATCGAGAGAAATTGCAGAGAGAATGAAGACTGTGTTGAAGTGAAGATGATGGAGGATTGAAAATGATGAATGAGGTGGAGTTCAGAGATGAAGAGTGATGAAAATGGTGGAGAGCTCTTTGAAGTGTGGTGATCCTGATTTATAGAGGTGAATTCCCTGATTTTTTCGGTTACACTCTGTTGAATTCTGTTATGAACTTGGAAGTTAGTTATAGGGATGTTAGGAGTTGGTTGAGTCAGTTAGGTGGTTAAGTTTCTGTTTGATGAGCTGGTAGGTAGTTAAGTTCTGTTATGGCTGTTTTGAAAGTGGTTTAAAGTTTGTTATAAACTGTTATAGTTAGTTAGGGATAGTTAGGAAGGTTAGAGAACTGTTAGGGAATTGGTTACAAACTGTTAGTAAAAAAACTGTTATGTTGGTTTGGTAGTTATGATAGTCGAGATGTGAGGAATAATTAGGAAATTATGCATATTTATGGGCAGCATAGAAAGGTTCTGAATTTATCTTGCTGAATCTGAACCTGCTGTGTGATCCTCTCCCTTTTTGCATCGCATTCGACCATACAGAAGTGACACTAAAATATCCAAACATGATGGTATGCTGCAAGCTGTTAGGATTAGACTAGTGCACTTCTGTTATGAAGAGAGCTTGCATATGTGAAGCAAATTTTCTTGAATATGAGGTACTGTCCAGAATGGGAGATTTTTCATTGAACTTGTGAAGTTATGCATTGACTGTTGGCTGCTGTTTGAACTGTTTTTTTTCTTTTTTTGTCATTTACTTGAAACTTGGATTTGAATTCTGATTTATAAGTGAATGAATCCCGAGTCCGGCAGTATAGCGCATGCTATGGATTATGACTTCTTGAATGCATATGTTTAATTGTAATTCACTCTTTTACAGGTTTGATCATACAGGTGCATGGAATGTTTGGTGGAAGTGTGAAGATGTGGAAAGAGCTGAAGAAAAGCAAGTCTATGGTGGGAATTGACTTGTTGACCAAGAAGTCAACAGTTTGACTACAAGTTAACTTAGATTAAAGTGTGTGATTTTCAATATAATTCCAAGTCTGATTTTTGTAATGATTTCTTGTATTTTTTGGTTATAGTGCATATGGTCTTGGTAAGCAAAAAAACGTGAATGATGTAAGATGAAGACTTGTAACAAATGCATTATAAGAACTTTCTTGTAATGAAGTTTGGGGAAGTTTGTAATGAATGGGTTTAACTTGATAAGTCAATGGGCCTTTTTGATGAAGAACATGTTGTTGTTTTTTTTTTTTGGTAATTATTGTGACTTTAAGAGCAATGAATTTTGAGTGAAGCTCTTTGGATATTTACTTGTAATATATGTATTTGGAATGTGTGGACTTTGATGTAATGTGAATGATTGAAGTATGATATGAATTTTTTCGTAATGGATGCGTGTTTTGGACACTTGAATGATGATGGTTGGTGGATAATGCTAGTATTTGAACCAATGAGCGTGTTTACATTTTTTACAATGACGAATGATGTAGAATATAGAATTTGGATGATGTAGAAATAGTTTGAATCCACCTTAAATGAGGACCTAGAAACAATAGTAAAATTCCAACTCTTCGAAATCCTTAATCCACAAGAACAATCGTAAACTCTTTAAGTTCCAGTTCAAATCGCACAGGAGAACCAAATGAATCAGTCTTTGTTTGATATGTACACCTCAAAATCAATATGAAACCTTAATAATCCAAAATCCTTGATCCCAATGTCAATTGTTGATTAATGATGCATGTGTTATGTGAAAGACCTAATGAAAGTATGCGTATGAAATGTAAAGCTTACGCCAATTAGAATAAAATCAGATGGGCAAATTTTGGGGTGCAACAGCTGCCCCTATTTAATCGTCTTAAACCTGAAGGTGAGATTGGCGCTAGCTGTAACACCCCTCTAAAAACCCGCGGCAATTAATAATTATTAAATCAGAGTAAGCATGCAAGGGGGTATCACAATTCTTAAATAATAAAACACCACGTCAGTATAGTCATGCATTCACTGAAAACAACTGAAATTATAACTCAACGGACAAAATCATGTTTTACACAGCGGAATTAAAACACACACGAGTCGACATTCGTCATAATGTATTTGACTCAATCAACCATCAAATAGAGTTATAATCAAACTCATACATAAACGTGTTCCCAGTGTTACATCTACCAGAGCATGACACCGACACTAAAACCAAAAACAGACTTATGAGCTAATCCTCACCAAGTCACGCCGCTATCCTCAATCTGAAAATGACAACAAGTAAGGGTGAGTCTCATCACAGTTAACCAATGTTATCACATCACAAATAATAACATATCATAGTTATATCATTCACCCAACCGTTTCATATTCAGACAATCATCAATCATATGTCCACAGACAAACAAACAATCAACACATAACATATATTTAATCATGTTATAGTAAATCATGCACATGTATGAAACTGACACTATGCATGTGGTACCAATCATCACCAGTGGAATCATCCACCGACCGATCTATCATCAATTCAGAAACGGCCCTGCCAGCACCAATTCCACACAATGGGAATTCTGCCCCTCGATGAATCCTCTCATCATATAGGATTCAACTCATGTTTATGAATGCATGTAACATATATATAACATACTTTCATCATTACCAATCTATGAGTAGCATCAACTATACTCATTTCATCATCATCATCATCAATAACAAGCATGTTCATATATATATCACATCATTCAACATAATCAATCATCAGTATACCACAGAATCACATCACCAGGTTTACACAGTACTAAACTGTACACAACCAGGCATACCAATTGAAAGTTACACATCATCGAACTTTCCAGAAAAATCACAAAACAGAAATTTCACACACAGTACGCCATACGCGTATCATATGGCCCATACGCGTCCATACGCGTTTCACCCTGCCTCATACGCGTATCATACGCAATCCACCAGAACACAAAAATAGCCTAGAAACCAACTCATACGCGTATCAGCTCGTCATACGCGTATCACCAGAATTACTTTCCTCTTTCCATAATTCCATACGCGTATCAGCCTTACCATACGCGTATCACCAGAATAATTTTCCTCTTTAATTGTTCCCATACGCGTATGAGCATCCTCATACGCTCTCCTACGCAACACACCTGTACATGGTTCTTGGGACAGGGCAACTGCGTATCATACGCGTATAGCCCCTTGGGAGTGTCCCCCATACGCGTATCAGCCTCATGCCATACGCGTATGGCACTGTTTCATACGCGAAATGCCAGAAATGTCCAGTAACCTGCAGAATTCGACACAGTCCAAAAACCCATTCGTTCCCACACATACCAGTCCATGAAATTGAGTCCAAAAACCAGAAAAATGCATCTAACAGTGTACGAATTCATCCAGAAACAATAGCATATGATTCCCTAACCAATTCTATTCATCATATCCTAATCTACCAGTTATTAGAGATTACAGTTCAAACCTAAATGATGAACACATATGAATGTTTCAGAATTTGGAATCAATCAACCAAATAATATTCCTAATCCACATTACTACTCATAACACGATAATAGAGATTAAATGGAGAGTCCCCCTTACCTCAGATACTTGCTCTTGATCTTTGGTCTCTCCCTCTACAGATCTCCTTCAGTTCCTCGTGTTCTCAGCCTTCGTTCTTTCACGTTCTTTCTTCCTTCCCAGTTCCAAATGTTTTATGAAAAATAATAATAATTTAGTAAAAAGGGTTATCAAATCACCCTCCCTCTTTTACTAATTACTCATATGGCCCAAATGCCATAAACCATTATTTAATCATTATTTTCACAAAATCCCCAATAATTCTAATTATTAATTCAATAATCCAATTAAATTAATATTAAAATTATACGGGTGTTACAACTCTCCCCCACTAAAAGAGTTTTCGTCCTCGAAAACATACCTCAGGAAAAAGTTCTGGATAAGAGTCCTTCATCTGACTCTCAAGCTCCCAGGTAACATTTCCTTCAGCTGGTCCTCCCCAAGCTACTCTAACCAAAGCTATTTCCTTGCCACGCAATTGCTTCAGCCTTCGATCCTCAATTCTCACAGGTAAAGTCTCAACCGTCAAGTTATCTTTCACCTGTATATCATCTACTTGGATCACATGGGACGGATCTGAAATGTATTTCCTTAACTGAGACACATGAAACACATCATGCAAATTCGCAAGCATCGGCGGTAAAGCGATACGATAAGCCACTTCTCCCACCCTTTCAGAAATTTGGAATGGCCCAATAAAACGCGGAGTCAACTTCTTCGACTTCAATGCCCGACCAATCCCTGTCATAGGAGTAACTCTCATAAACACATGATCTCCCTCTTGAAACTCAAGTGTTTTCCTCCTTTTGTCATGATAACTCTTCTGACGACTCTGAGAAGCTTTCATCTTCTCTTGAATCATTCTAATCTTCTCTGTAGTCTGTTGTACAATTTCTGGACCAATCACAGCACTCTCACCAGATTCGTACCAACACAACGGCGTCCTACATCTCCTACCATACAAAGCCTCAAACGGAGCCATACCGATACTCGAATGATAACTGTTGTTGTAGGTAAATTCAATCAAAGGCAGATAACTATCCCAAGTACCTCCTTTTTCCAACACACAAGCACGTAACAAATCCTCTAACGACTGAATCGTCCTCTCAGACTGTCCATCAGTCTGCGGATGATAAGCAGAACTCAATCTTAGCTTAGTACCCAAAGCTTTCTGCAAACCTTCCCAGAATTTAGATGTAAACCTCGGGTCTCTGTCCGACACAATACTCGAAGGAATACCATGAAGACTAACTATCTTCTCAATATACAACTGAGCTAGCTTCTCCATCGGATAATCCATTCTCACCGGTATAAAATGTGCAGACTTCGTCAACCTGTCTACCACAACCCAGATAGCTTCACAATTTCTGACAGTTCTCGGCAAACCCGAAACAAAATCCATTGATATGCTATCCCATTTCCACTCCGGAATAAACATTGGTTGCATAAACCCAGATGGTTTCTGATGCTCAATCTTCGACTTTTGGCAAGTCAAACAAGAATACACAAATTCAGCAATCTCCTTCTTCATTCCAGGCCACCAAAACAACTTTTTCAAATCATGATACATTTTAGTAGCACCAGGATGAATACTCAACCCACTACGGTGTCCTTCTTCCAAAATACGCTTTCGGAGTTCATCAACATCAGGAACACAAACTCTGTCACCAAACTTTAGTATACCATTCTCGTCAACTCTGAATTCACTAGTCTTGCCTTGATTAACCAAAGTCAACTTATCAATTAATCCAACATCAGCTTTCTGACCTTCTCTGATTTCTTCAAGAATACCACTAGTCAACTTCAGCATACCCAATTTAACACTAGTAGGAGTACCTTCACACACCAAACTCAAGTCTCTGAACTGTTCAATCAAATCTAATTCCTTCACCATTAACATAGACATATGCAAAGTCTTCCTACTCAATGCATCAGCCACGACGTTTGCCTTTCCCGGATGGTAATTCAAACCAAAATCGTAATCCTTCAGAAATTCTAACCACCTTCTCTGTCTCATATTCAGCTCTTTCTGATCAAAGAGGTACTTCAAGCTCTTGTGATCACTGAACACCTCAAATCTCGAACCATACAAATAGTGTCGCCACAACTTCAAAACAAACACCACAGCTGCCAACTCCAAATCATGAGTCGGATAATTCCTTTCATGCACTTTGAGTTGTCTCGACGCATAAGCAACCACTTGTTGATTCTGCATCAATACACCACCTAAACCCATCAACGATGCGTCACAATAAACCACAAATGATTCTGTCGGATTTGGCAAAATCAAAATAGGAGCACTAGTCAATCTCCTCTTAAGCTCTTGGAATCCTTCTTCACACTTTGCATCCCAAATAAAGGCTTGTCCCTTCCTGGTCAGTTTAGTTAACGGCAATGCTAACTTTGAAAATCCCTCAATGAACTTTCTGTAATAACCTGCAAGACCAAGAAAACTACGAATCTCTGATACTGACTTCGGAGCTTCCCACTGAGATACAGCTTCTATCTTTGTAGGATCCACAGCAATACCATCCTTAGAAATCACATGCCCAAGAAAACTGACTTCTTCCAACCAGAATTCACACTTCGACAGTTTGGCAAAAAGTTGCTTCTCTTTCAACAATTCTAACACAGTTCTGAGATGCTCTGCGTGTTCTTCTTCATTCTTAGAATATATCAGAATGTCATCTATAAATACCACCACGAACTTATCGAGATAAGGATGAAAGATCCTGTTCATATATTCCATAAAAACACCAGGTGCATTAGTAACCCCAAACGGCATTACAGAATACTCATAATGTCCATACCTCGTTCTAAAAGCAGTCTTCTGAATATCGTCATCTTTAACACGTATCTGATGATACCCAGACCTCAGATCAATCTTACTAAATACACGTGCTCCAACTAGTTGATCCATCAAATCATCAATCCTCGGTAATGGATACCGATTCTTGATAGTAACCTTGTTCAATTGTCTGTAATCTACACACAACCTCATTGAACCCTCTTTCTTCTTCACCAGTAACACAGGCGCTCCCCACGGCGAAACACTAGGACGAATAAATTTCTTCTCAAGCAATTCCTCTAACTGCTTCTTCAGTTCAGCCAATTCAGACGGCGACATACGGTACGGTGCCATCGACACTGGACTAGTTCCCGGAATCAATTCAATCGAAAACTCCACTTCTCTTTCCGGTGGTAATTCATTCACATCTTTTGGAAAAACTTCCGGAAACTCACACACCACAGGCAATTCGCCACTCGCCACTTTTTCCTTCACATTCATCAATGCAAACATCATAAACACTGTTGCACCATCACTGATAGCCTCGTTCACCTGTCTAGCGGTCATCTCCAGATTACCATTACTCACCTCTTCAGGAAAAAATTACCGTCTTGGTATAACAGTTGATGTGAACACGGTTGAATTCCAACCAGTTCATTCCCAGGATTACATCAAGTTCTTTCAACGGAAGGCACACTAAGTCCATCCCGAATTCTCTACCAAAAATGTCAACCGGACAATTCAGGCATGCAGACGAAGTAGTTACTGAACCCGACGCAGGAGTGTCAATAACCATACTTCCATTTATATCAGATATCTCAAGATTCAACCTCATAGCACAATCCAAAGAAATAAAAGAATGAGTTGCTCCAGTATCAATAATTGCAACTAAAGGTGTGCCATGAATGAAACACGTACCTCTAATCAACCTGTCCTCTGGAGTAGTCTCTGACCCGGTCAAAGCAAAAACCTTTCCTCCTGACTGGTTCTTCTTTGGCTTAGGACAATTAGGACTGATGTGACCTTCTTCTCCACAGTTGAAACAAGTCACAATCCTTTTCTTGCAGTCAGCAGCAATATGACCCACTTGGTCACACTTGTAACACTTCCTCTGATCAACCTTGCATTCGTTCCTACGATGTCCCATCTCGCCACAATTGTAACACCTGATACGAGCACTGGAATCTCCCCCACTGGGTTTCTTCCAATCAACAGGTTTACCTCTACCATATGGCTTACCTCTATCCATAGGCTTCTTACCCTTTCTGTCAACCAACTCGCGAGAGTGAGATGACTTCAGCTTGATGTTATCTTCTTCAAAAATCCTGCTACAATCTACCAAATCGACAAACCTCCGGATTCTCTGGTACCTGATACCCTGCTTGATCTCATCACGAAGACCATTCTCAAATTTGACACATTTCGAGAACTCACTGGCTTCATCTTCATTGTAGTGCACATAGTACCTTGCTAGTTCCACAAACTTGGCAGCATACTCCGGTACTGACATATTGCCTTGAACCAGTGCCAGAAATTCAACTTCCTTTCTTCCCCTGACATCCTCAGGAAAATACCTCCTCAGAAATTCCCTCCTGAATACAGCCCAGGTAATTGCTGTATTACCAGCATCCAGCTCAGCTTTAGTTGACAACCACCAGTCATCAGCTTCCTCAGATAACATGTGAGTGCCAAACCTCACTTTAAGGTTCTCAGCGCAGTCAATGACTCGGAAAATCCTCTCGACCTCTTTGAGCCATTTCTGAGCGCCCTCTGGATCATGCGTGCCTTTGAACATTGGAGGATTGTTTCTCTGAAAATTCCCCAGTTGCCTATCAGCACCAATCCCTGCTCCTACAGTCCCTCCTCCAAGCACACCAGCAATCATGCCCAGAGCCTCAGCGAGAGCATCATCGTTTCTTCCTCTTCCAGCCATTGTTCTGCTTAATCACAATTAACCCAGTCAGAACAAAAGTATCGACAATAACTCGTATTAGTCGCATACACAGAAGGACTGACACAAAGACTCTGGTCACAACGACCGACTATGCTCTGATACCACTATTGTAACACCCCTCTAAAAACCCGCGGCAATTAATAATTATTAAATCAGAGTAAGCATGCAAGGGGGTATCACAATTCTTAAATAATAAAACACCACGTCAGTATAGTCATGCATTCACTGAAAACAACTGAAATTATAACTCAACAAACAAAATCATGTTTTACACAGCGGAATTAAAACACACACGAGTCGACATTCGTCATAATGTATTTGACTCAATCAACCATCAAATAGAGTTATAATCAAACTCATACATAAACGTGTTCCCAGTGTTACATCTACCAGAGCATGACACCGACACTAAAACCAAAAACAGACTTATGAGCTAATCCTCACCAAGTCACGCCGCTATCCTCAATCTGAAAATGACAACAAGTAAGGGTGAGTCTCATCACAGTTAACCAATGTTATCACATCACAAATAATAACATATCATAGTTATATCATTCACCCAACCGTTTCATATTCAGACAATCATCAATCATATGTCCACAGACAAACAAACAATCAACACATAACATATATTTAATCATGTTATAGTAAATCATGCACATGTATGAAACTGACACTATGCATGTGGTACCAATCATCACCAGTGGAATCATCCACCGACCGATCTATCATCAATTCAGAAACGGCCCTGCCAGCACCAATTCCACACAATGGGAATTCTGCCCCTCGATGAATCCTCTCATCATATAGGATTCAACTCATGTTTATGAATGCATGTAACATATATATAACATACTTTCATCATTACCAATCTATGAGTAGCATCAACTATACTCATTTCATCATCATCATCATCAATAACAAGCATGTTCATATATATATCACATCATTCAACATAATCAATCATCAGTATACCACAGAATCACATCACCAGGTTTACACAGTACTAAACTGTACACAACCAGGCATACCAATTGAAAGTTACACATCATCGAACTTTCCAGAAAAATCACAAAACAGAAATTTCACACATAGTACGCCATACGCGTATCATATGGCCCATACGCGTCCATACGCGTTTCACCCTGCCTCATACGCGTATCATACGCAATCCACCAGAACACAAAAATAGCCTAGAAACCAACTCATACGCGTATCAGCTCGTCATACGCGTATCACCAGAATTACTTTCCTCTTTCCATAATTCCATACGCGTATCAGCCTTACCATACGCGTATCACCAGAATAATTTTCCTCTTTAATTGTTCCCATACGCGTATGAGCATCCTCATACGCTCTCCTACGCAACACACCTGTACATGGTTCTTGGGACAGGGCAACTGCGTATCATACGCGTATAGCCCCTTGGGAGTGTCCCCCATACGCGTATCAGCCTCATGCCATACGCGTATGGCACTGTTTCATACGCGAAATGCCAGAAATGTCCAGTAACCTGCAGAATTCGACACAGTCCAAAAACCCATTCGTTCCCACACATACCAGTCCACGAAATTGAGTCCAAAAACCAGAAAAATGCATCTAACAGTGTACGAATTCATCCACAAACAATAGCATATGATTCCCTAACCAATTCTATTCATCATATCCTAATCTACCAGTTATTAGAGATTACAGTTCAAACCTAAATGATGAACACAGATGAATGTTTCAGAATTTGGAATCAATCAACCAAATAATATTCCTAATCCACATTACTACTCATAACACGATAATAGAGATTAAATGGAGAGTCCCCCCTTACCTCAGATACTTGCTCTTGATCTTTGGTCTCTCCCTCTACAGATCTCCTTCAGTTCCTCGTGTTCTCAGCCTTCGTTCTTTCACGTTCTTTCTTCCTTCCCAGTTCCAAATGTTTTATGAAAAATAATAATAATTTAGTAAAAAGGGTTATCAAATCACCCTCCCTCTTTTACTAATTACTCATATGGCCCAAATGCCATAAACCATTATTTAATCATTATTTTCACAAAATCCCCAATAATTCTAATTATTAATTCAATAATCCAATTAAATTAATATTAAAATTATACGGGTGTTACACTAGCCTTTCGAACATTCAAGGTAGAAGATGATTAAATACCAAGTGAACCTGAAAATTTGCTTGAAGGAAGATGGAATCCACTAGAGGAAAAGATGGTGTCAACTCCATTGAGGAAGAATGTATCAATTCTGGATTGATCAAATTAACTCTGAGTTAGAAATGAACTGAACATCAACTCTGGGTTAAAAAAGAAAAGGGAGGCAACTATGGGTCAAAGAATAAAGGGAAGTCAACTCTGGGTTGAGAAAGAAAGGAAGAAAGTCAACTTTGGGTTGAGAGAAGGTAGTTGGATAATGACTGTGGGTTGAAAGCAGAAAGATGAACAATTAGAAATAACCGTCAACTCTGGGTTGAGTAAAAAGATAACCATCAACTCTGGGTTGAGTGGGAAAGGAAAAATATAACCGTCAACTCTGGGTTGAGTAAAAAGATAACCATCAACTCTGGGTTGAGTGGTAGAAGGATCAACTCTGGGTTGAATAAAAGATAACCGTCAACTCTGGGTTGAGTGGGAGAAGGATCAACTCTGGGTTGAATAAAAGATAACCGTCAACTCTGGGTTGAGCGGGAAAAGGAAACAAGAGATACCGTCAACTCTGGGTTGAGTGGGAAAGGACAAAATATGACCGTCAACTCTGGGTTGAGTGGGAAAGGAATCAATTCTGGATTGAATAAAGGGTAACCGTCAACTCTGGGTTGAGTGGGAAAAGGCAAGAGACAACCGTCAACTCTAGGTTGAGTGGGAAAAAGAGAGATAACCGTCAACTCTGGGTTGAGAAAAACATAACCGTCAAATCTGGGTTGAAGAAGACAAGTGGGTCAACTCTAGGTTGAAGAATGAAGGAAAGTCAACTCTGGGTTGAATAAGAGGTAAACATCAATTCTGGATTGAGAATGAAAAAGGAAATCAATATTAATGGGATGAGATATAGGCATCAACTCCGGGTTGAGCAAGGGTATCAACTCTGGGTTGAAGAAGAAAAGGAAGTCAACTCTGGGTTGAGAAAGAAAGAAGATCAACTCTGGGTTGAGAGAAAGAAAGAAGATCAACTCTGGGTTGAGAGAAAGTAATTCAACTCTGGGTTGAAAGAGGGAAGATAGACAATTAGGAGTAACCGTCAACTCTGGGTTGAGTGGGAAAGAGAAATAAGATCAACTCTGGGTTGAATAAAAGAAAAGATATCCTTCAACTCTGGGTTGAGAAAGGAACAAGAAAAAGATTAACTCTGGGTTGAATAAAAGAAGAGATAACCATCAACTCTGGGTCGAGAGGGAAAAGATAATTAACTCGGAGTTAAAAGATGAATGGAAAGTCAACTCTGGGTTGAACACAAAAGTATCAACTCTGGGTTGAAGAAAGATGAACATGATTGACTTTGGGGGATGACACCACAATGGTAACTCTGAGTGATCCAGTGGAATATCAATTGATTGCTTGTAGGGACCTCATCTGATGAGTAACTTGGCTTATGCTTCACATGCAAATGTTTGATTTATTTGTGCACTTCTGGAGATGCTATGCAATGATTGCTATATGCAGTGTACTGATTGGATGTTCAGGGTTTCTGCTTTGTATGGTGTAGATTAAATGGAGTTCTGAACTCTGCTTGATTCAAGATAGGGTGGATGCCCCAGCTTTGTTGATGATTGGATTATTGAGGGAGATATGCCAATGAGAATGCAATGATATGCATGATGCATGTATGATGATGAATGGAATGATTGCTTCTAGGATATAAGGAGTGGATGGAGAATGCCTTTATGGAAAGGTCATAGCTTGAAGTACAGGACTCCTGAGGGTGAGGTGTTTGGCTTGACTCCTCGACACATATCTGACACTTGCTTGAAGATGAAGAAACGACTTGTTTCTATCTTGCCCCAGCTTGCGTGATCTTTTGAGATAGAACTTTTGATAGTGCTTGAATGATGGAGATTGCAATGGTCTGCCCCAGTGTTGATCATGGAGTGAGTGCCCCAGATTGAAAGGAACTATTCCACCAAATGGATGCTTCAGATATTTGCTTTGCAGATGACCAACCTTTGCCTTTGTAAGATTACTCGATGGAGTTTCAATGTTGAACTTTCCTTGGTATCAAGTACTTGCTTTCAGATTGGAGACAATTCTGTTTTGGAAGAGATAATGAGAAATGCAATGCACATGTTACTCTCAAAGAAAAGTTTTTATTTGTCAAAATGTTGTATTGATACTAACACAAATGACACAGCAACATAAGGAGTCAGTTTGACATGATCTTACAGTTTGTATGCTTTCGGAACGAACCCTACTTCAATTAGGACTTTTGAGGGTTGTAACGTGGCCGGGTTCACGGTTTGAGAAACAAAGGATAAAGGCTCAAGTTCTACTTAACCCACCCCTTCTTCGTGATGTCCTCCAGTCCTACGTTCAGTTAGTTTGACACGAGTACTCGTCTTTCAGGAAGGTTGTGATGAATGAGGATCTAGCTTTGATGGAGGTGGCAGTCACCCTTTGGTGCTTTTGTTGATGGTCACAACAACTTGTCCCTTGGAGGATTCCTTTCTTTTGCTTTGTCTTTTGCATTCCCTAACTTTTGCCTGGACAAAAAGTTTCTCTTGGTTTTGGTTTCCGTTGTCCAGCAGGGTATGCCCTAATTTTTTGCCTAAGTCATTTGCTTAAAAGCTCTTTTTCTCTTTTTGACTTTTCTTTTGACTTAGCGGGCTATTGTTTCTTCTTCTTTTTTTTTTATCATGATTCATAACTTTCTTTTCATTCTTTTCGTCTCGTTCGGGAACAAGTTGTATGACATTTGTGATTGACTTGATGAAAAGGTTGTGACTGCCTTCTTCTTGGTGAATGAGAGACATCCATTGTGGATTGTGCTCTTCTTCTTTGTTGTGAGATCTGAGATATGATTGACCCTCTGATGGAATACCTGAAAGTTGAGCGCTCCGTCGCACTAACTGAAGACTACCCTGCCCCAGGTTAAGATTGAGGGTTTTGTATCTTTTGAAAAGAAACTTCTACTCCTTAGGCTCAAAGGGGTTGACGAAGGTTTCACTCCCTTATAACTCCAGTGTTTAGGAATTGAAACAATGCCTGTACATCGTCAGCAGGATCTTGTTCCAAAAGCATACAATTAGTGATTCATGTGTTTTTGATTCATTTTTCATCATTCTCCTTTTTTAGTTGCTTAAGACAAATGAATGAAGTATCAATGAACATAATGAGAAAGATGAATATGATTTGAGAAAAACATGTATATTACATTTTTATTTATTCAAATAGAGTGGATTTCTTACAATGGGAAGTACTTGATAACAACAAAAGTAATACAATTGAAAGTGCTAAAGAAATCTATACAATGGCAAGCTTGGCCTTATTCTAATGCAAATGAAATGTTCTCTGACAAACATAAAGTCTTCATGGTCCACTGGTGGAAGCTCCATTGTGAGGTGGCATGGGATTGTTGACCACATTAGGTGCCACAGGTGCGAATGTAATCTCTTTTGCATCAATCAGATCCTGAACCCTGTCCTTGAGAACTCTGCATTCTTCAGTAGTGTGACCAGATCCCCCAGAGTGGAATTCACATTTGGCATTGATCTTGTAATTTGGAGGGAGAGGATCAGGAGGAGGCCTCGCTTCTGCTAACTGAATCAGTTTGAGGTCGAGCAAGGTAGCAAGAAGTTGGCTATAAGACATTGGCACACGATCATACACCCTTTTTGGCCTATTCTGTCTCTGTTGACCTTGTCTCTGTTGATAACCTTGTTGTTGTTGTTGAACATATTGCTGATACGGAACCCAAGGTTGTTGACCAACAGGTGCCACATAAGCTTGAGGAGCGGTGGCGTTCACTTGATAGTAGGGAGCTTGATCTTGAGCAGAAGCAGCACTAGTCTCACCTTCTTTCTTTTTGATGAAATTACCTTGAGGTTTTTTGTACCCATATGGATTAGCAGCAGTAGCATTGGCGGGATTCTGGATCTTACCAATTTTCAAGCCATTCTCAATTCTTTCACCAATCCTAACTAGATCGGAGAAGCCAGAAGAAACACTACCCACCATCCTTTCATAGTAATGTCCTTGAAGAGTGTTCATGAACATATCAACCAGCTCGGATTCAGAAAGTGGTGGATTAACTTGAGCAGCCATTTCTCTCCGCCTTTGGGCATATTCTTTGAATGTCTCATTGGTCTTTTGTGCTTGATTCTGAAGTTGCAACCTAGTCGGTGCCATGTCGATGTTGTATTGGTATTGCTTGAGAAAGGCATCATACAAATCCTTCCAAGATCGGATCCTATTACGCTCCAGATTCATATACCAGTTCAGAGATGCCCCAGACAAGCTATCTTGAAAGCAATGGATGAGCAATGGTTCATTGTGAATGTGAGAAGCCATCTTACGACAGTACATGATAATGTGGCTCTTCGGACAGCTTAAACCCTTGTACTTCTGAAAGTCGGGAGTCTTGAACTTGGGAGGAATAACCAGATTAGGAACCAAGCACATTTCTTCAGCGTTCATCCCATAGGCACTAAAACCTTCGATAGCTCGGATCCTTTCCTCAAGAATCTTATACTTCTCAGCAGATCTCTCAACAGGTTGAGCTCTTTCAGCAGTTGGTATTGGATGCATTTCTGGATTAGCAAACTGAGGACCACAAAAAGCAGGATGAGGAACTTCTGAATGAGGAGGTGGAGTAGGAAATGGGAAAACAGGCCCATTCATAGTTGGCACTCCAGAGGTTAAGGGCATGGACCCTCCTTGGTTTGAAGCTCCAAGAGTATCAGCAGTCATGAAGCTAAATGGTATCCCAAGAGTAGCATTAGTCCTTGGTTGGAACTCAGGTGGATTAGTAGAAGGTGGAATGACATCAGGTTGACTAGCAGCAACTTGATTAGCATCAACGGGAACCTCTTGTGCAACAGGAATCCTTTCATTCCTCAAAGCTTGGAGGGCTTCCAAAATAGCATCAACCTTGCCCTTCATTTGGTCCATCTCTTCTCTAATGGCAGCTTGATCTTGTTCATAGTTCTCCATGATTCTTCTTCTGTGAGCTCTTGTCAGATATCGGTGTGGAGGAATCGTCTTGACTGATCTGATGGAGAGGAAGAGTGGTAAGAGTCTTGATAACCATGGATGCACATGCATGAATGCAAAAATGTTAATGAAGATGCAAATGTATCATAAATCAGAATCAAGGATCAAGGCCTCTTGGATAACAACTTCTCATGGTCAATAAGATATGGTCGAATCCTCCAGATTCAGAGGTTCGACGTTGCTCTCTGGATAAATAGCTTGTGCATAAGTCAAAGATGGTCGAACCCTCCAGATTCAGAGGTTCGACGTTGATTCTGATAGATAACTGATGTAGAACTTCTGTATAAGTCAAATGTCCCAGGATCAAAGGTTCAACGTCTTTTATTGAATAGCAGAAATCCGGGTATGATGGAGGTCAAGTTTCCTGTCCCACCCCAATCTCACGGGTATGTAGTCTAGACACGGACAAGTGGTCCCTAATGGTCACTAGGGTCTACAGTTCCCATGGGGTACAAAGTGTTTGAGGCAACAAGCGTGCCAGACACAGTGTTCCATGAAAGAACCTCGCCCAGTTGTGGTACCCCATGTCAAGCTCGATCGTAGCAAGGGCTACGGGAGTCGACATGAGCATCCACGCTAATCCTATGTGTCACTGGCCTGGGTAGTGGGCCTTTTACCTCATACAAACCCCTCACCTGCAAAACAGAACAGAAGACCCCAGGGAACACAAAATATAATCCATATGCATGATGTGCAAACAGAAATAAACATGATATGCAGGCAAAGAATAAGCATGCAAACATATATACAAGGTATAGACATAAAACAAGTAAACACCCAGTAAATAAACAAACAAAAGCAGGCTAGGATCGACTCGCTAAGAATGGACCCGCAATAGGTCTAGCAACATCCCCAGCAGAGTCGCCAGCTGACGCACGCTCGCGAAATGTGAACAGAGTCGCCACCAATATATTTATCCCAAAGAGGGAAAGGAATATCAGAAAACCTAAGGTGAATAAGAACGAGGTCTTTCGACCAGAGATAAGGTACGGGAGTCGGTTACTGTTGAAAGTATTTTTGGGTAAATATTTTCGGTAATATATCGTATCCACAGGGATTGGTTAATATCACTGCCGTTCTATAGTTGTTTATTTTGAGTTAGGAAAATTGAGTTGGTTTGTTTTATGATTCTAATAATATCAAAAGTAAACAATAAATTAAAAGCGAGTAATGAACTGTTGTTAACGATTATAGAGAAAGATGTTGAACCTTAGGGTTCATCAACCTATTCCTATACAATTATCAATTAATTCACAATTGAACACTCTTTTGAATCATTATCTTCACTTATCCTCAAATAAGATTCCATGTCTGCAAATCAAATTAGAAAACCTTTACCGGTACGAGATTCGATCTCTCCAAATATCAATAACGATAACAGTAATTAAGAATGATAATTATGAAAACTCAATCCCAATTCCATCTCTGCAAATTGGTATTGAATCAATATAGTAACCTAGGGCAAAAGTTAAATCCTTTCTTTCGATCAAAGATTCAACGATAATTTAAGAGTAAAAACAAGATTACTTATTGATAATGAATTCAAACAATTGTTCACAGGAATTAATTAATGGTATTGTATATTCATAGGTTAACTACTACCTTAGATTCAACAAAAGGGGTTTAGCTCTCCATAGACATGAAGAACACACAAAGATTAATGGAAGAATTCATCTTCATCAAAGGAATGTCTTCGCTTGATAGAGAATTGGTCTTCAATTGATGATTGTGGCTGCACCTTCAGATTGCTCTCCTAATTTCGCTCTTCACAAAGTTATTTTTCTCTTGGAAGCTAGGGCTTTTAAATAGAAGTTTTGGGCTTTTAACGCCGAGGCCGCGGCGCGGCATCGGACTGGCGCGGCGCGCTTCAAAACAGAGATATTTTCGCGGCGCGCTCTAGAAAGTCTCGCGGCGCGCCCTTTGCAATTTCCATCTTTTTCTTCTGCCTTTGAGACTTCCAGCTCTCTTTCCTCCTCATGTTCTTCTCAAGCTTCAATTCAGCTCTAAACCTGCAACAATAACACCCACAAGTGATTCGATTTGCTTTACGCACGAACTAAACTTGTTCAGTTCAATTCTTAATAAAAACATATGGATTTATCACATTTTGCATTGGTTTGGAAACTAAATCACTTCTATTAACACATGAATTTACCATTAATTTACTCCTAACAGTTACGCAAGAGGAAGGTACTAGCACCCCTCACGCCCATCGTACTCGATGGTATCCACCTATGTTTGTTGCTATCTAAAGGGTGTACAAATCTAAAGCTTAATTACTAAGGGAATGCATGCAAATGAAAGAAGAGAAACACGGGGAAAATAAGGTTTATAAATAATTGTGCTCGCTTAGGCCCCGCGACCTAATGCCTACGTATCCTTTTCAGGAATCAGAGCGCCGTAGTTCGGCTCTTTAGTTTTTGTTTGTTTTTGTGTTTTTTAGTGGACGAAGTTACATTCGCACTCCGCTGCTCGACCTCTGGAGTCTTAAGCTGGGAATGGAGCGGAAATAACGTGTCCGATTAAAGAATGCCTCGGAGGCGAGATAGAGAAGAGAGTTTGAGCGTTCAAGTGGCACCCTAAAGCAAGGGAGACTCGAGTTGCTCTATGGTTTGTGTTTTTTAACGTTGGGAACTTACGCTCGAATGGTTCCCTAAAGCAAGGGAGATCCAAGCACTCGAATGATTCCCTAAAGCAAGGGAGATTCAAGCTTCCATTCCCTTTTTATTAGTCAAGCATTTATTAGTCATTTTTTAAGGTGTTTTCTTTGTATCTTTTAAGGGAATTAAAATCAAGCATTTGTTAAGTGTTTTAAAGTTGAAAAGAAAAAGAAACTAGCCTAAGCAAACTAGCCTAATATGAAGGGAATTTTTACCTAATGTTATCATGGTTTCTACCTAAGGTTAGGATTAAAAGAAACATGAAAATTAAAGTCATATCATGAGCAAAATTGAGTAAGGATACAATGGTACAAAAATTATACACAAGTATGAATTAGCAAGTAAAAAACATAGTACAAAATGAATTAAAAATACTACTATTTTTTTTATATTGATTTTTATGGGAGAAATTGAATTACAAGTCAAGTAAAAAGACTAAAAACAAATAGCCTAAAAACTACTATTTTTATGATTATTTTTATATGTCAAAGATCATGTATTGAAATCTAAGAATTAGTGGAAAAATTAGCAATTAATCAACTAAAAGAAATGGCGAAAAAACTAATAAAATATAAAATAAAAATGTGAACAGGGGTGCAATCCTGAATTGCAAGGTGTAAGGAGTAAGGGCGCTGAGCCCACTGAGTCTGGCCCAGAAAGTTTCATTGCTGTTCAGAATTGCCAAAAACAACATGGGCCTTAGGGAGAGGTGTGAATAGCGAACAGGCCCAGAATGAATTGTTTTCAGACTTTTTTGTAATAAAAGAAAAAGATACGTGGGCCTAAGGGGGTGCAAAGAGCAGTAAGGCCCAAGAAGCATTTTGTTCTGTGCAGATTTTATGATCCAATTCGTTTTATCTTATTTTCTTTAATCATCCAAAAAAAAAAAAAAAAAATAAAGATTAATTAAAAAGGAAAAATTGAAAGGGGAATAGGGCTTGTTTAGGACGATTCAGCTTCTTAATCTCAACTCTCTCGTTCTCGAACAATCTCGCCGGAAGTCGCCTCCCGGCGGCGACCACGGCGGAGATGCCTGTAACACCCAGAATTTAATTATTTATTTAATTAAATTGTATAAGGAAATTATTTGTTGGAATTAGTCGAAGTTAGAATTATTGACGTTATTATAAGAGGCGTAATTCGAATTTATACGTTGTGTTGGGCGGATAAATTAATGATCGAGAAATTAGTCGGTTTAATCGGAGAATAATATTAGAGATAATATTACTATAATGGACTATTATTAATTTAAGTTGATTTAAGTCGTAGAGAATGATATTGAATATGTTGGGTTGGTGGTCCAGACGATTTATTTTATAGTCGGTAGTTAGTCAATTTAGTGGAGAGAAATAATAATAGAATTAATATTATGGATTATGAGAGTGTTTTATTTAAGTGGGCTTAGACGTTGCGTTGGTGATAGTAATCATGGGGGTGTTAATTAGTAAGCCCAAATGAAGATTATAATTATAATAATTATAATAAAATAAAGGAAATAAGAAGAGAAGTTAGGTCCCAGTAGACATGGAGAAAGAAGAAAAGTTGGAGAAAGAGGAGAGGTGAAGAAGAGAGCCATGGCGGAAGAGAAAAGCTAGAGGAAGTCCAATTTTCGCAGCAAGTTTCTGCAGTGAGACACCTTAGTAAAACGGACGTTTCTCCCAATCCAACCGTTGGATCGTCGTGGTTCTTGGACATAACGTTCCAGACTCGTAGAGGTAACTTCTGACCGGAGCGATTTTCGTTTTGATGATTTTAAGTTCGTCTGACAAAGAGATTCCCGAACAGGTTTTTGGTGCGTCTCTGCACGTTGTTAGAAAAGATTTTCGGAGAAAAGTTGGAAGCGGCGGCATAAGCTATGGCAACCGGGAGAGTAGAGCAATCTCATATCCAAGGTAAGGGTGGGGTTCTAGCTCTATAAACGGGATTATGATGAATGATATGTGGGGGTTATGGTTGTATGATTGCCTCTATTTTGTGTGTTGTGATTGTATTTTTGAATGTTGAAATTGATTGACGTCGGTGAATAAGGTTATAAAAGTTCAATCAATGATTGTGGGAAATTAACCTAGGGTTTATAATTATTATTATTGAGGAATTAGTTGTAGAAAATTGCTAGATGTTGGTGGAGTATAACTATAATATTGCTATGTTCCTGTGATGGTCGAAATTGAATTGTACTGGAATCGAAGGAAGAAAATTGAGTTTTAATTTTGTTGGAAGATGCTGTCAGCGCAGGTAAGTGCCAAGGTTTGGACGCGGCACGAACTGAAGGTTTCTGTGGTGTTCGCGGCGCAAAGAGAGGTTCGCGGCGCGTGCTATACGAGTGTTAGAAATATGTTTTGATTTCTGGCTGTTGATGTTTTATGTTGGTTGTTGGGATCAAGCCTTAGTAGGATTAAGTTGAGAAGAATTATAATTATTATTAGTGAAGAAATTGGTTTAAATTAATTAGAATATTATACCGTTGGAATTGATTAATTTAATTAGTAGAAATTATAGTGATGATTCTTAGTGATGAGATATGTAGTTAATGGATTTTGTATAAAGATGGAATTGGTGTGAAGAAGAAATAGCAGTAGTAATAACGATGAAATATGTAGCAGGCTGAATTAGTAGCATAATTGGATTTAATAATAGAATTAACGAATAGTAGAATTGAAGAATTAGTACCTAGATGTTTAGGGGTTGTTTTGTAATGATTAAGTTGATGCAATTGATGCATGTTTAAGTTGTTGTTTTGGTTGCTGTTGTTCTGGTTGTTGTTGATACGTTGATTAAGTTGCAGGTCTTATGACCAATGTTGTTTAAGTTATTGATAATGTGTTGATTAAGTTGCAGGTCTTATGACCAAGGTTGATTAAGTTGTTTGTGGTTGTTGCATTGTTGTGTTGTGACGTTGTGGTTGTTGTTGCATGCATACATTTGCATTGTTTAAGTTGGCCTTGATGGCACCACGTTGAAAAGTTGAAGGCTTATGCCTTGGCCTTAATGGCACCACGTTGAAGGCTTACGCCTTGTTGAAATGCCTCGATAACCTGGCATATGTTTAAGTTGGGAGTTTTACTCCAAATGGTACCACATGCATTTGCACAGTTGAGTCGCATTTGAAGTTGTTGTTGTTGTTTCGTTGTTGTTGTTGTTGTTATTACGTTGTTGTTGTTGATATAAGTTGTCGTTATTGTAAGTTGTTGTTGTTATAAGTGGTTGTTGTTATTAAGTTATGATGATTTAAATTGTGAAATAATTATTATAACTATTGTTATAGTTGTTGTTGCTAATTGTTGTTATACTTGTTACTGAATATTGTTATCATAATTGTTGTTGGTAAATAATTATTATAACCGTTGTTGCTATTTGTTATTATAACTGTTGTTTGAATAAGTATGAAGTGGTGATATTGTATGATCTAATCTTAATATATTATTTATCATACGCTTGCTTATATTGTTGGATATCTCACCCCTTCTGTAATGATGTTACCTATTATGGGTAATTGAGCAGGTACTCAAGAATAGCTGTGGAAGTGAAGTAACTTTATGAAGTCTTTAGTTACTGTTAGTTCGAGTTGGTCTTGCTCTGATACGTAGCACTCGGGGGGATATTTATGTGTTGTTTCTAAGTTGCTGTTATTACTAATTGTTGAATAATTATAAATTGAACGATGTTTTAGTTGAATAAAGTTGCTAACTGATCTATACGTTGGAAGTTGTAATTCTGTGTTTTTAATATTAAAAAGGTTGTTATGTTCCTATGAATAAATATGTTGTGAGTTGTTCAGCCGAATGCTATGTATCATATTAAAAGAAATACAGGTTGCTTTGTTGTTTTATGTTGAAATGTGACATCCTGTTTTATGTTTGAAAATTTTAGCACTCTGATTTTTAATATAAATGTCGGGTAGAAAATGGGGTGTTACATTAGTGGTATCAGAGCAGGTCGGTCTGTCTGGCCAGAGTCATCTAATGTTGTTTATTCCTCTGTACGCGACAAGTGTGTGAAACACTGTCAGTACTTGTTGTTTTCTGGTTGTTGCAGGTATTAGTTTGAGGAAACTGGGGGAGAAGCGTTGCTTCTCAGATGTGTTTTAGTTGGAAGTTGCAGAGAGGATTGTTATCTTGGTGTTTCGGAAACTGAAGTTCACCGAAAGAATTGGCTCTCGAGTTATAAAAAGTTTGGGAGCGAGGAGTTATGTTAAGGACTGTCTGGAAAGTGATTAAGTTGAAGAGAATGAGTTTTTGAGTGAAATTTCCGTAAGCAAAACGCAGGAAAATTTCTGAATCATTGTGAAACTTCGAAAATTCATAACTGGAGTTCTAGACGTCCGATTTGAGTTCCGTTTGAAGCGTTGGAAAGCTAACGACATGAATTTTCTTATAAAAATAGTGGCAGCATCTGTAACAAATTTATTGGTGGCAGGATTATGTTGGAAAGAAATGAAATTGTCTGTTTGAGTAGATATCGTGTCAACTGTTGACGAAGGGACAATGATTAAGTGTAGGATTATTATAGATCTTGTTATGGATTGTTAGTAAGTAATTATAAGAGTTGTTGCAGTTATTAGAAGTACGAAGAGCATAACTTCAAGAATGAGGAGTGCTGATGATGATAGCACAAGGGAATTTTGTTCTGATAGTATCACAAGGCGTGTGGTAGTATGAAGTTGTAAGACGTCGGTGTTAGCGGATTCAGATGGTTTTGCAGATGTTGAACTATGATGCTTTTGGTGGTGTGAGTGCAATTTCTGAAGGAACATTTTGTAGTTTGTAATAATGGTTATACTCCATTACGATTGTCAGATATTTATTGACAAATTAAGGACTTGATCACTCTTAATCCCTTGTTGATATTAGACGGAATTGTATTGGATGTTATAGACTTATTTTACTATCTCGATGATGTAGAAAGCGTTTAATGTTGAGGAAAAAAATTGAGGCTCGGGTAAAGCTTGTAAATTATAAGTTGATAGAAACTCTAATGAGGACGGTGAATTAAGATGGATGATCAGAGTTGCGCAGCTGAAGCGTGATGTGCCAAAGTGTTGTGTTTCCTTGTAAATAGTGCTGATTGAAATAGGATTTCTTGTAAGTCATTGGTCAATGATGAGTTGAGTGGTTATCGGTCAAGTTATGTTGTCAGATTAGTATTATAATAATTTAGTCGTTGTTGCAGTAATGTTGTTGTTGGTTACCGTAGGTGGCGAGTGATATCCTGAGATATCACGAAGTTGATTAAATTGGTTGCTTTGAGGTTATTATGGGAGTGACCTGACAAATGATGATGTGGAATGAAGTTGAGGTAGGAGTTGGTGGATAGAATTTTCGAGGACGAAAATATTCTAAGTGGGGGAGAGTTGTAACACCCAGAATTTAATTATTTATTTAATTAAATTGTATAAGGAAATTATTTGTTGGAATTAGTCGAAGTTAGAATTATTGACGTTATTATAAGAGGCGTAATTCGAATTTATACGTTGTGTTGGGCGGATAAATTAATGATCGAGAAATTAGTCGGTTTAATCGGAGAATAATATTAGAGATAATATTACTATAATGGACTATTATTAATTTAAGTTGATTTAAGTCGTAGAGAATGATATTGAATATGTTGGGTTGGTGGTCCAGACGATTTATTTTATAGTCGGTAGTTAGTCAATTTAGTGGAGAGAAATAATAATAGAATTAATATTATGGATTATGAGAGTGTTTTATTTAAGTGGGCTTAGACGTTGCGTTGGTGATAGTAATCATGGGGGTGTTAATTAGTAAGCCCAAATGAAGATTATAATTATAATAATTATAATAAAATAAAGGAAATAAGAAGAGAAGTTAGGTCCCAGTAGACATGGAGAAAGAAGAAAAGTTGGAGAAAGAGGAGAGGTGAAGAAGAGAGCCATGGCGGAAGAGAAAAGCTAGAGGAAGTCCAATTTTCGCAGCAAGTTTCTGCAGTGAGACACCTTAGTAAAACGGACGTTTCTCCCAATCCAACCGTTGGATCGTCGTGGTTCTTGGACATAACGTTCCAGACTCGTAGAGGTAACTTCTGACCGGAGCGATTTTCGTTTTGATGATTTTAAGTTCGTCTGACAAAGAGATTCCCGAACAGGTTTTTGGTGCGTCTCTGCACGTTGTTAGAAAAGATTTTCGGAGAAAAGTTGGAAGCGGCGGCATAAGCTATGGCAACCGGGAGAGTAGAGCAATCTCATATCCAAGGTAAGGGTGGGGTTCTAGCTCTATAAACGGGATTATGATGAATGATATGTGGGGGTTATGGTTGTATGATTGCCTCTATTTTGTGTGTTGTGATTGTATTTTTGAATGTTGAAATTGATTGACGTCGGTGAATAAGGTTATAAAAGTTCAATCAATGATTGTGGGAAATTAACCTAGGGTTTATAATTATTATTATTGAGGAATTAGTTGTAGAAAATTGCTAGATGTTGGTGGAGTATAACTATAATATTGCTATGTTCCTGTGATGGTCGAAATTGAATTGTACTGGAATCGAAGGAAGAAAATTGAGTTTTAATTTTGTTGGAAGATGCTGTCAGCGCAGGTAAGTGCCAAGGTTTGGACGCGGCACGAACTGAAGGTTTCTGTGGTGTTCGCGGCGCAAAGAGAGGTTCGCGGCGCGTGCTATACGAGTGTTAGAAATATGTTTTGATTTCTGGCTGTTGATGTTTTATGTTGGTTGTTGGGATCAAGCCTTAGTAGGATTAAGTTGAGAAGAATTATAATTATTATTAGTGAAGAAATTGGTTTAAATTAATTAGAATATTATACCGTTGGAATTGATTAATTTAATTAGTAGAAATTATAGTGATGATTCTTAGTGATGAGATATGTAGTTAATGGATTTTGTATAAAGATGGAATTGGTGTGAAGAAGAAATAGCAGTAGTAATAACGATGAAATATGTAGCAGGCTGAATTAGTAGCATAATTGGATTTAATAATAGAATTAACGAATAGTAGAATTGAAGAATTAGTACCTAGATGTTTAGGGGTTGTTTTGTAATGATTAAGTTGATGCAATTGATGCATGTTTAAGTTGTTGTTTTGGTTGCTGTTGTTCTGGTTGTTGTTGATACGTTGATTAAGTTGCAGGTCTTATGACCAATGTTGTTTAAGTTATTGATAATGTGTTGATTAAGTTGCAGGTCTTATGACCAAGGTTGATTAAGTTGTTTGTGGTTGTTGCATTGTTGTGTTGTGACGTTGTGGTTGTTGTTGCATGCATACATTTGCATTGTTTAAGTTGGCCTTGATGGAACCACGTTGAAAAGTTGAAGGCTTATGCCTTGGCCTTAATGGCACCACGTTGAAGGCTTACGCCTTGTTGAAATGCCTCGATAACCTGGCATATGTTTAAGTTGGGAGTTTTACTCCAAATGGTACCACATGCATTTGCACAGTTGAGTCGCATTTGAAGTTGTTGTTGTTGTTTCGTTGTTGTTGTTGTTGTTATTACGTTGTTGTTGTTGATATAAGTTGTCGTTATTGTAAGTTGTTGTTGTTATAAGTGGTTGTTGTTATTAAGTTATGATGATTTAAATTGTGAAATAATTATTATAACTATTGTTATAGTTGTTGTTGCTAATTGTTGTTATACTTGTTACTGAATATTGTTATCATAATTGTTGTTGGTAAATAATTATTATAACCGTTGTTGCTATTTGTTATTATAACTGTTGTTTGAATAAGTATGAAGTGGTGATATTGTATGATCTAATCTTAATATATTATTTATCATACGCTTGCTTATATTGTTGGATATCTCACCCCTTCTGTAATGATGTTACCTATTATGGGTAATTGAGCAGGTACTCAAGAATAGCTGTGGAAGTGAAGTAACTTTATGAAGTCTTTAGTTACTGTTAGTTCGAGTTGGTCTTGCTCTGATACGTAGCACTCGGGGGGATATTTATGTGTTGTTTCTAAGTTGCTGTTATTACTAATTGTTGAATAATTATAAATTGAACGATGTTTTAGTTGAATAAAGTTGCTAACTGATCTATACGTTGGAAGTTGTAATTCTGTGTTTTTAATATTAAAAAGGTTGTTATGTTCCTATGAATAAATATGTTGTGAGTTGTTCAGCCGAATGCTATGTATCATATTAAAAGAAATACAGGTTGCTTTGTTGTTTTATGTTGAAATGTGACATCCTGTTTTATGTTTGAAAATTTTAGCACTCTGATTTTTAATATAAATGTCGGGTAGAAAATGGGGTGTTACATTAGTGGTATCAGAGCAGGTCGGTCTGTCTGGCCAGAGTCATCTAATGTTGTTTATTCCTCTGTACGCGACAAGTGTGTGAAACACTGTCAGTACTTGTTGTTTTCTGGTTGTTGCAGGTATTAGTTTGAGGAAACTGGGGGAGAAGCGTTGCTTCTCAGATGTGTTTTAGTTGGAAGTTGCAGAGAGGATTGTTATCTTGGTGTTTCGGAAACTGAAGTTCACCGAAAGAATTGGCTCTCGAGTTATAAAAAGTTTGGGAGCGAGGAGTTATGTTAAGGACTGTCTGGAAAGTGATTAAGTTGAAGAGAATGAGTTTTTGAGTGAAATTTCCGTAAGCAAAACGCAGGAAAATTTCTGAATCATTGTGAAACTTCGAAAATTCATAACTGGAGTTCTAGACGTCCGATTTGAGTTCCGTTTGAAGCGTTGGAAAGCTAACGACATGAATTTTCTTATAAAAATAGTGGCAGCATCTGTAACAAATTTATTGGTGGCAGGATTATGTTGGAAAGAAATGAAATTGTCTGTTTGAGTAGATATCGTGTCAACTGTTGACGAAGGGACAATGATTAAGTGTAGGATTATTATAGATCTTGTTATGGATTGTTAGTAAGTAATTATAAGAGTTGTTGCAGTTATTAGAAGTACGAAGAGCATAACTTCAAGAATGAGGAGTGCTGATGATGATAGCACAAGGGAATTTTGTTCTGATAGTATCACAAGGCGTGTGGTAGTATGAAGTTGTAAGACGTCGGTGTTAGCGGATTCAGATGGTTTTGCAGATGTTGAACTATGATGCTTTTGGTGGTGTGAGTGCAATTTCTGAAGGAACATTTTGTAGTTTGTAATAATGGTTATACTCCATTACGATTGTCAGATATTTATTGACAAATTAAGGACTTGATCACTCTTAATCCCTTGTTGATATTAGACGGAATTGTATTGGATGTTATAGACTTATTTTACTATCTCGATGATGTAGAAAGCGTTTAATGTTGAGGAAAAAAATTGAGGCTCGGGTAAAGCTTGTAAATTATAAGTTGATAGAAACTCTAATGAGGACGGTGAATTAAGATGGATGATCAGAGTTGCGCAGCTGAAGCGTGATGTGCCAAAGTGTTGTGTTTCCTTGTAAATAGTGCTGATTGAAATAGGATTTCTTGTAAGTCATTGGTCAATGATGAGTTGAGTGGTTATCGGTCAAGTTATGTTGTCAGATTAGTATTATAATAATTTAGTCGTTGTTGCAGTAATGTTGTTGTTGGTTACCGTAGGTGGCGAGTGATATCCTGAGATATCACGAAGTTGATTAAATTGGTTGCTTTGAGGTTATTATGGGAGTGACCTGACAAATGATGATGTGGAATGAAGTTGAGGTAGGAGTTGGTGGATAGAATTTTCGAGGACGAAAATATTCTAAGTGGGGGAGAGTTGTAACACCCAGAATTTAATTATTTATTTAATTAAATTGTATAAGGAAATTATTTGTTGGAATTAGTCGAAGTTAGAATTATTGACGTTATTATAAGAGGCGTAATTCGAATTTATACGTTGTGTTGGGCGGATAAATTAATGATCGAGAAATTAGTCGGTTTAATCGGAGAATAATATTAGAGATAATATTACTATAATGGACTATTATTAATTTAAGTTGATTTAAGTCGTAGAGAATGATATTGAATATGTTGGGTTGGTGGTCCAGACGATTTATTTTATAGTCGGTAGTTAGTCAATTTAGTGGAGAGAAATAATAATAGAATTAATATTATGGATTATGAGAGTGTTTTATTTAAGTGGGCTTAGACGTTGCGTTGGTGATAGTAATCATGGGGGTGTTAATTAGTAAGCCCAAATGAAGATTATAATTATAATAATTATAATAAAATAAAGGAAATAAGAAGAGAAGTTAGGTCCCAGTAGACATGGAGAAAGAAGAAAAGTTGGAGAAAGAGGAGAGGTGAAGAAGAGAGCCATGGCGGAAGAGAAAAGCTAGAGGAAGTCCAATTTTCGCAGCAAGTTTCTGCAGTGAGACACCTTAGTAAAACGGACGTTTCTCCCAATCCAACCGTTGGATCGTCGTGGTTCTTGGACATAACGTTCCAGACTCGTAGAGGTAACTTCTGACCGGAGCGATTTTCGTTTTGATGATTTTAAGTTCGTCTGACAAAGAGATTCCCGAACAGGTTTTTGGTGCGTCTCTGCACGTTGTTAGAAAAGATTTTCGGAGAAAAGTTGGAAGCGGCGGCATAAGCTATGGCAACCGGGAGAGTAGAGCAATCTCATATCCAAGGTAAGGGTGGGGTTCTAGCTCTATAAACGGGATTATGATGAATGATATGTGGGGGTTATGGTTGTATGATTGCCTCTATTTTGTGTGTTGTGATTGTATTTTTGAATGTTGAAATTGATTGACGTCGGTGAATAAGGTTATAAAAGTTCAATCAATGATTGTGGGAAATTAACCTAGGGTTTATAATTATTATTATTGAGGAATTAGTTGTAGAAAATTGCTAGATGTTGGTGGAGTATAACTATAATATTGCTATGTTCCTGTGATGGTCGAAATTGAATTGTACTGGAATCGAAGGAAGAAAATTGAGTTTTAATTTTGTTGGAAGATGCTGTCAGCGCAGGTAAGTGCCAAGGTTTGGACGCGGCACGAACTGAAGGTTTCTGTGGTGTTCGCGGCGCAAAGAGAGGTTCGCGGCGCGTGCTATACGAGTGTTAGAAATATGTTTTGATTTCTGGCTGTTGATGTTTTATGTTGGTTGTTGGGATCAAGCCTTAGTAGGATTAAGTTGAGAAGAATTATAATTATTATTAGTGAAGAAATTGGTTTAAATTAATTAGAATATTATACCGTTGGAATTGATTAATTTAATTAGTAGAAATTATAGTGATGATTCTTAGTGATGAGATATGTAGTTAATGGATTTTGTATAAAGATGGAATTGGTGTGAAGAAGAAATAGCAGTAGTAATAACGATGAAATATGTAGCAGGCTGAATTAGTAGCATAATTGGATTTAATAATAGAATTAACGAATAGTAGAATTGAAGAATTAGTACCTAGATGTTTAGGGGTTGTTTTGTAATGATTAAGTTGATGCAATTGATGCATGTTTAAGTTGTTGTTTTCGTTGCTGTTGTTCTGGTTGTTGTTGATACGTTGATTAAGTTGCAGGTCTTATGACCAATGTTGTTTAAGTTATTGATAATGTGTTGATTAAGTTGCAGGTCTTATGACCAAGGTTGATTAAGTTGTTTGTGGTTGTTGCATTGTTGTGTTGTGACGTTGTGGTTGTTGTTGCATGCATACATTTGCATTGTTTAAGTTGGCCTTGATGGAACCACGTTGAAAAGTTGAAGGCTTATGCCTTGGCCTTAATGGCACCACGTTGAAGGCTTACGCCTTGTTGAAATGCCTCGATAACCTGGCATATGTTTAAGTTGGGAGTTTTACTCCAAATGGTACCACATGCATTTGCACAGTTGAGTCGCATTTGAAGTTGTTGTTGTTGTTTCGTTGTTGTTGTTGTTGTTATTACGTTGTTGTTGTTGATATAAGTTGTCGTTATTGTAAGTTGTTGTTGTTATAAGTGGTTGTTGTTATTAAGTTATGATGATTTAAATTGTGAAATAATTATTATAACTATTGTTATAGTTGTTGTTGCTAATTGTTGTTATACTTGTTACTGAATATTGTTATCATAATTGTTGTTGGTAAATAATTATTATAACCGTTGTTGCTATTTGTTATTATAACTGTTGTTTGAATAAGTATGAAGTGGTGATATTGTATGATCTAATCTTAATATATTATTTATCATACGCTTGCTTATATTGTTGGATATCTCACCCCTTCTGTAATGATGTTACCTATTATGGGTAATTGAGCAGGTACTCAAGAATAGCTGTGGAAGTGAAGTAACTTTATGAAGTCTTTAGTTACTGTTAGTTCGAGTTGGTCTTGCTCTGATACGTAGCACTCGGGGGGATATTTATGTGTTGTTTCTAAGTTGCTGTTATTACTAATTGTTGAATAATTATAAATTGAACGATGTTTTAGTTAAATAAAGTTGCTAACTGATCTATACGTTGGAAGTTGTAATTCTGTGTTTTTAATATTAAAAAGGTTGTTATGTTCCTATGAATAAATATGTTGTGAGTTGTTCAGCCGAATGCTATGTATCATATTAAAAGAAATACAGGTTGCTTTGTTGTTTTATGTTGAAATGTGACATCCTGTTTTATGTTTGAAAATTTTAGCACTCTGATTTTTAATATAAATGTCGGGTAGAAAATGGGGTGTTACATTAGTGGTATCAGAGCAGGTCGGTCTGTCTGGCCAGAGTCATCTAATGTTGTTTATTCCTCTGTACGCGACAAGTGTGTGAAACACTGTCAGTACTTGTTGTTTTCTGGTTGTTGCAGGTATTAGTTTGAGGAAACTGGGGGAGAAGCGTTGCTTCTCAGATGTGTTTTAGTTGGAAGTTGCAGAGAGGATTGTTATCTTGGTGTTTCGGAAACTGAAGTTCACCGAAAGAATTGGCTCTCGAGTTATAAAAAGTTTGGGAGCGAGGAGTTATGTTAAGGACTGTCTGGAAAGTGATTAAGTTGAAGAGAATGAGTTTTTGAGTGAAATTTCCGTAAGCAAAACGCAGGAAAATTTCTGAATCATTGTGAAACTTCGAAAATTCATAACTGGAGTTCTAGACGTCCGATTTGAGTTCCGTTTGAAGCGTTGGAAAGCTAACGACATGAATTTTCTTATAAAAATAGTGGCAGCATCTGTAACAAATTTATTGGTGGCAGGATTATGTTGGAAAGAAATGAAATTGTCTGTTTGAGTAGATATCGTGTCAACTGTTGACGAAGGGACAATGATTAAGTGTAGGATTATTATAGATCTTGTTATGGATTGTTAGTAAGTAATTATAAGAGTTGTTGCAGTTATTAGAAGTACGAAGAGCATAACTTCAAGAATGAGGAGTGCTGATGATGATAGCACAAGGGAATTTTGTTCTGATAGTATCACAAGGCGTGTGGTAGTATGAAGTTGTAAGACGTCGGTGTTAGCGGATTCAGATGGTTTTGCAGATGTTGAACTATGATGCTTTTGGTGGTGTGAGTGCAATTTCTGAAGGAACATTTTGTAGTTTGTAATAATGGTTATACTCCATTACGATTGTCAGATATTTATTGACAAATTAAGGACTTGATCACTCTTAATCCCTTGTTGATATTAGACGGAATTGTATTGGATGTTATAGACTTATTTTACTATCTCGATGATGTAGAAAGCGTTTAATGTTGAGGAAAAAAATTGAGGCTCGGGTAAAGCTTGTAAATTATAAGTTGATAGAAACTCTAATGAGGACGGTGAATTAAGATGGATGATCAGAGTTGCGCAGCTGAAGCGTGATGTGCCAAAGTGTTGTGTTTCCTTGTAAATAGTGCTGATTGAAATAGGATTTCTTGTAAGTCATTGGTCAATGATGAGTTGAGTGGTTATCGGTCAAGTTATGTTGTCAGATTAGTATTATAATAATTTAGTCGTTGTTGCAGTAATGTTGTTGTTGGTTACCGTAGGTGGCGAGTGATATCCTGAGATATCACGAAGTTGATTAAATTGGTTGCTTTGAGGTTATTATGGGAGTGACCTGACAAATGATGATGTGGAATGAAGTTGAGGTAGGAGTTGGTGGATAGAATTTTCGAGGACGAAAATATTCTAAGTGGGGGAGAGTTGTAACACCCAGAATTTAATTATTTATTTAATTAAATTGTATAAGGAAATTATTTGTTGGAATTAGTCGAAGTTAGAATTATTGACGTTATTATAAGAGGCGTAATTCGAATTTATACGTTGTGTTGGGCGGATAAATTAATGATCGAGAAATTAGTCGGTTTAATCGGAGAATAATATTAGAGATAATATTACTATAATGGACTATTATTAATTTAAGTTGATTTAAGTCGTAGAGAATGATATTGAATATGTTGGGTTGGTGGTCCAGACGATTTATTTTATAGTCGGTAGTTAGTCAATTTAGTGGAGAGAAATAATAATAGAATTAATATTATGGATTATGAGAGTGTTTTATTTAAGTGGGCTTAGACGTTGCGTTGGTGATAGTAATCATGGGGGTGTTAATTAGTAAGCCCAAATGAAGATTATAATTATAATAATTATAATAAAATAAAGGAAATAAGAAGAGAAGTTAGGTCCCAGTAGACATGGAGAAAGAAGAAAAGTTGGAGAAAGAGGAGAGGTGAAGAAGAGAGCCATGGCGGAAGAGAAAAGCTAGAGGAAGTCCAATTTTCGCAGCAAGTTTCTGCAGTGAGACACCTTAGTAAAACGGACGTTTCTCCCAATCCAACCGTTGGATCGTCGTGGTTCTTGGACATAACGTTCCAGACTCATAGAGGTAACTTCTGACCGGAGCGATTTTCGTTTTGATGATTTTAAGTTCGTCTGACAAAGAGATTCCCGAACAGGTTTTTGGTGCGTCTCTGCACGTTGTTAGAAAAGATTTTCGGAGAAAAGTTGGAAGCGGCGGCATAAGCTATGGCAACCGGGAGAGTAGAGCAATCTCATATCCAAGGTAAGGGTGGGGTTCTAGCTCTATAAACGGGATTATGATGAATGATATGTGGGGGTTATGGTTGTATGATTGCCTCTATTTTGTGTGTTGTGATTGTATTTTTGAATGTTGAAATTGATTGACGTCGGTGAATAAGGTTATAAAAGTTCAATCAATGATTGTGGGAAATTAACCTAGGGTTTATAATTATTATTATTGAGGAATTAGTTGTAGAAAATTGCTAGATGTTGGTGGAGTATAACTATAATATTGCTATGTTCCTGTGATGGTCGAAATTGAATTGTACTGGAATCGAAGGAAGAAAATTGAGTTTTAATTTTGTTGGAAGATGCTGTCAGCGCAGGTAAGTGCCAAGGTTTGGACGCGGCACGAACTGAAGGTTTCTGTGGTGTTCGCGGCGCAAAGAGAGGTTCGCGGCGCGTGCTATACGAGTGTTAGAAATATGTTTTGATTTCTGGCTGTTGATGTTTTATGTTGGTTGTTGGGATCAAGCCTTAGTAGGATTAAGTTGAGAAGAATTATAATTATTATTAGTGAAGAAATTGGTTTAAATTAATTAGAATATTATACCGTTGGAATTGATTAATTTAATTAGTAGAAATTATAGTGATGATTCTTAGTGATGAGATATGTAGTTAATGGATTTTGTATAAAGATGGAATTGGTGTGAAGAAGAAATAGCAGTAGTAATAACGATGAAATATGTAGCAGGCTGAATTAGTAGCATAATTGGATTTAATAATAGAATTAACGAATAGTAGAATTGAAGAATTAGTACCTAGATGTTTAGGGGTTGTTTTGTAATGATTAAGTTGATGCAATTGATGCATGTTTAAGTTGTTGTTTTCGTTGCTGTTGTTCTGGTTGTTGTTGATACGTTGATTAAGTTGCAGGTCTTATGACCAATGTTGTTTAAGTTATTGATAATGTGTTGATTAAGTTGCAGGTCTTATGACCAAGGTTGATTAAGTTGTTTGTGGTTGTTGCATTGTTGTGTTGTGACGTTGTGGTTGTTGTTGCATGCATACATTTGCATTGTTTAAGTTGGCCTTGATGGCACCACGTTGAAAAGTTGAAGGCTTATGCCTTGGCCTTAATGGCACCACGTTGAAGGGTTACGCCTTGTTGAAATGCCTCGATAACCTGGCATATGTTTAAGTTGGGAGTTTTACTCCAAATGGTACCACATGCATTTGCACAGTTGAGTCGCATTTGAAGTTGTTGTTGTTGTTTCGTTGTTGTTGTTGTTGTTATTACGTTGTTGTTGTTGATATAAGTTGTCGTTATTGTAAGTTGTTGTTGTTATAAGTGGTTGTTGTTATTAAGTTATGATGATTTAAATTGTGAAATAATTATTATAACTATTGTTATAGTTGTTGTTGCTAATTGTTGTTATACTTGTTACTGAATATTGTTATCATAATTGTTGTTGGTAAATAATTATTATAACCGTTGTTGCTATTTGTTATTATAACTGTTGTTTGAATAAGTATGAAGTGGTGATATTGTATGATCTAATCTTAATATATTATTTATCATACGCTTGCTTATATTGTTGGATATCTCACCCCTTCTGTAATGATGTTACCTATTATGGGTAATTGAGCAGGTACTCAAGAATAGCTGTGGAAGTGAAGTAACTTTATGAAGTCTTTAGTTACTGTTAGTTCGAGTTGGTCTTGCTCTGATACGTAGCACTCGGGGGGATATTTATGTGTTGTTTCTAAGTTGCTGTTATTACTAATTGTTGAATAATTATAAATTGAACGATGTTTTAGTTGAATAAAGTTGCTAACTGATCTATACGTTGGAAGTTGTAATTCTGTGTTTTTAATATTAAAAAGGTTGTTATGTTCCTATGAATAAATATGTTGTGAGTTGTTCAGCCGAATGCTATGTATCATATTAAAAGAAATACAGGTTGCTTTGTTGTTTTATGTTGAAATGTGACATCCTGTTTTATGTTTGAAAATTTTAGCACTCTGATTTTTAATATAAATGTCGGGTAGAAAATGGGGTGTTACAATGCCTCCAAACACCGAAACCTAGCACAACCTTGTTCATCTCCTTCAGCTAGTTCCGAATCCGCCCTCAATTCATCTCAATTCCACTTGTTTTAACCTAGATCTAATTAAACATCTGAAAACCTAGGTTACACTGAAGGCTCAATCAAACGGTCATGGAGGCGAATTGAAGAGCGAAACTATGGGGGAAATGCTCATAAATCCTTACTCTTCACAACAGTATCGAGAACGAGTAAAGAAGGCGAAGAATGAGTGTTCGTAGAACTCACCTGAAGCGAAGGTCACGGTTATGTCACTATTGGCGAAATAAACGCGAGGAAGACTTCACGTTAGGTATGCTTGCTTACTCTGCTCCTTCTTGCGCTATCTTCTTCTTCGTTCTTCTTCGATTTCTTCTTTTTGCCTTTTGATTTACGATTCTGAATTGAGCCTCGTTGGTTGCGTGATGTCGTTGTTGCCGGTGAAGATATGAAGGCGATGCGAGGGTGATGAGGATTGATGAAGAGAGTGTAGCGGAGGGAGTTCAGGGATGAAGATCGAATAGAGTGTGCGAAGGTTATGGTGATTGAAGGTGATGAGTTTGTTGTTGTTCACGGTGACGAAGATGATGAAGGCGATGCGAAGATGATGATGATTGATGAAGAGAGTGGATCGAGAGAAATTGCAGAGAGAATGAAGACTGTGTTGAAGTGAAGATGATGGAGGATTGAAAATGATGAATGAGGTGGAGTTCAGAGATGAAGAGTGATGAAAATGGTGGAGAGCTCTTTGAAGTGTGGTGATCCTGATTTATAGAGGTGAATTCCCTGATTTTTTCGGTTACACTCTGTTGAATTCTGTTATGAACTTGGAAGTTAGTTATAGGGATGTTAGGAGTTGGTTGAGTCAGTTAGGTGGTTAAGTTTCTGTTTGATGAGCTGGCAGGTAGTTAAGTTCTGTTATGGCTGTTTTGAAAGTGGTTTAAAGTTTGTTATAAACTGTTATAGTTAGTTAGGGACAGTTAGGAAGGTTAGAGAACTGTTAGGGAATTGGTTACAAACTGTTAGTAAAAAAACTGTTATGTTGGTTTGGTAGTTATGATAGTCGAGATGTGAGGAATAATTAGGGAATTATGCATATTTATGGGCAGCATAGAAAGGTTCTGAATTATCTTGCTGAATCTGAACCTGCTGTGTGATCCTCTCCCTTTTTGCATCGCATTCGACCATACAGAAGTGACACTAAAATATCCAAACATGATGGTATGCTGCAAGCTGTTAGGATTAGACTAGTGCACTTCTGTTATGAAGAGAGCTTGCATATGTGAAGCAAATTTTCTTGAATATGAGGTACTGTCCAGAACGAGAGATTTTTCATTGAACTTGTGAAGTTATGCATTGACTGTTGGCTGCTGTTTGAACTGTTTTTTTTTCTTTTTTTGTCATTTACTTGAAACTTGGATTTGAATTCTGATTTATAAGTGAATGAATCCCGAGTCCGGCAGTATAGCCCATGCTATGGATTATGACTTCTTGAATGCATATGTTTAATTGTAATTCACTCTTTTACAGGTTTGATCATACAGGTGCATGGAATGTTTGGTGGAAGTGTGAAGATGTGGAAAGAGCTGAAGAAAAGCAAGTCTATGGTGGGAATTGACTTGTTGACCAAGAAGTCAACAGTTTGACTACAAGTTAACTTAGATTAAAGTGTGTGATTTTCAATGTAATTCCAAGTCTGATTTTTGTAATGATTTCTTGTATTTTTTGGTTATAGTGCATATGGTCTTGGTAAGCAAAAAAACGTGAATGATGTAAGATGAAGACTTGTAACAAATGCATTATAAGAACTTTCTTGTAATGAAGTTTGGGGAAGTTTGTAATGAATGGGTTTAACTTGATAAGTCAATGGGCCTTTTTGATGAAGAACATGTTGTTGTTTTTTTTTTTGGGTAATTATTGTGACTTTAAGAGCAATGAATTTTGAGTGAAGCTCTTTGGATATTTACTTGTAATATATGTATTTGGAATGTGTGGACTTTGATGTAATGTGAATGATTGAAGTATGATATGAATTTTTTCGTAATGGATGCGTGTTTTGGACACTTGAATGATGATGGTTGGTGGATAATGCTAGTATTTGAACCAATGAGCATGTTTACATTTTTTACAATGACGAATGATGTAGAATATAGAATTTGGATGATGTAGAAATAGTTTGAATCCACCTTAAATGAGGACCTAGAAACAATAGTAAAATTCCAACTCTTCGAAATCCTTAATCCACAAGAACAATCCTAAACTCTTTAAGTTCCAGTTCAAATCGCACAGGAGAACCAAATGAATCAGTCTTTGTTTGATATGTACACCTCAAAATCAATATGAAACCTTAATAATCCAAAATCCTTGATCCCAATGTCAATTGTTGATTAATGATGCATGTGTTATGTGAAAGACCTAATGAAAGTATGCGTATGAAATGTAAAGCTTACGCCAATTAGAATAAAATCAGATGGGCAAATTTTGGGGTGCAACAATACGAAACAAAAACGTTACCACCGCTAGCACATACGAAGAAGAAGAATTTCATTTCATGTTTTTCTTTAATCAATATTTTAATATAAGGAAACATTAGCATTCTTCATACATGTACATAATAACTAATAAATATTTTGAATGTAGTTAATTTTTTATATTTGTATTCATCATTAATTTTTTAATTATTTTTTTATATGTAGTCGAAATGGATGATAACCAAAACTTTCATTATCTTCTTGTTTGGAGGATGTATATTTAAATTCTGGCCATGCACGTTGTTGGTTTTTTTTTCTTGAATTTTGTTTTAAGTGATAATTATGAGAGAAGATCTTTGAATGAAAGAGTTTTAGCAAGATACGAGTCACGTAGGGATGTTTTGGAATCAATTACTAGTACGAGTGATTCTCATTGCATATGGGAATTAAGAATGTGTAGAAACACATTTGCACATCTTTGTGAGGTTTTAAGGGTACGAGGAGGATTAGTGCAACTTGGACAAGTAAGTGTTGAAGAACAAGTTGCATTTTTTAAATATACTCGCACATCACACAAAAAATAGAAGTATTCAAGTTAGATTGTCTAGATCAGGACAAACAATTAGCAGATATTGTCATAGAGTACTGGCCGCAGTTTTGAGATTACGAAATGATTTACTTGCCAAACCAGAATCTATACCTCAAGATTGCTCTGATGAAAGATGGGAATGGTTTAAGGTAATAATTTTTACCTAGTTATCTTAATATATTCTTCTGGTTAAGCAAACTAATCTGGATCATATATTGAAATTTTAGGGTTGCTTAAGAGCTTTAGATGGGACTTACATAGCAGTGACACCGAGTGTTTCTGACAGACCTAGATATCGTACGAGAAAAGGTGGACTTGCAACAAATGTCTTAGGTGTTTGTACTAGGGATATGATATTTATATATGTATTAGCAGGATGGGAAGGATCGGCTTCAGACTCTAGGGTATTACGTGATGCAATAAATAGACAAAATGGACTAATGGTTCCAATTGGTATTTGGTATGACAATTTCTTCTCTTTTTTGTTTGTTTGAACATGATTACAAACAATGAGTTGTTGTTAATATTTTAGGTTCATATTATCTTGTTGATGGTGGATACACTAACAGTGAAGGCTTTCTTGCCCCATAAAGAGGTAAACAATATCATTTGCAAGAGTGGGGCTCTGGTCGTCGTTCACCTCTAGACCGTGAAGAGTTGTTTAATTATAGGCATGCTCGGGCGAGAAATGTGATAAAGAGATGTTTTGGCCTTTTGAAAAAACGATGGGCTATATTGAGAAGCCCATCGTTTTATCCTATTAGAACACAATGTCGAATGATCCTCGCTTGTTGTTTATTGCATAACTTCATCCGTGTGAACATGGCAATGGATCCAGAAGAATTTTCTCCATTTGCAGAAGATGAGCTACCTTTAGGAGAAGAAACAATCAATATAGTGGAAACTATTGAACCTAGTAATCAATGGACTCAAAGGAGGGATGTGCATGCTCAAGAAATGTTTACAGAATGGAGGAATAGACATAGGCATTAGATAGAACTAGTTTATTATATATGTATTTTGGGTATGAATGGATTGTGAACTTATTACCATGTGATTGCATAATCTTTTTTTAGATTCTTTTATGTTTTGAATGAAGCTGCACTTATTATCATGTGATTGTCAATATCTTTTTATGATTTTTTATTAGATTTATTTTCTGCTGTTGCACTTGCGAATGATATTGGTTATTACAATTTTCTTGATTTTTTTGGTATTTAGAAATGGAAAATGAAGATGGCATTATAAGTGAGCAATCAATGAGTAACATTAGAGTTCGACGTAATTGGAGTACAATTGAAGAAGAAACTTTACTTACTATATTAGAAGAGATGGTGGAGGCTGGAAACAAAGGAGAGAATGGAACATTCAAGACTGGAACTCATGAAGAAGTTTGCAAGAGAATGAAAAATAAAATTTCAGGAGTAGCTATCAATGTGAAACAAATAGTTAACAAGATGAAGAGGTGGTCAACAAAGCTGAATGATGTTGTTGACATGATGAACACTAGTGGATTTGGATGGGATGATACAAAAAAATGTGTCATTTGCAACAGCAGTCAAGTATTATCTCAATATTTGGAGGTATTTAACATATACTTTATACAATGTTTTATTTTGCTATGAATAATTTATCATTTGAAAATATATATTTTTCTTGCAGAAACATCCCAAAGTTGGAAATCATGTCAATAAAGAGTTTAAAGAGTTTGAGAGATTGCAAGGTATTTTTGGAAAAGATCGTGCAAATGGTCGTAGGGCCGATGATGGAGGTGAAAATGAAACAACTGAGAATCAAGTTGGTGATAGTGATGAGTCTGTGCACCAACATGATAATTCACCAACTTCTGATGGAAATGTAACCCCAAGACCATCTTTGAAGCGACCTCAACGTGATCAATTAGCCACTAAATTTTTGGAGAGTTTTAATAGCAAAATGGAAGTTGTGACGACTGATTTTGCTAAAGTTGTAGCCAAACTTCCAGATCCTTCAAAGCCAGATCCTTCAAAATCTGACTTGGTTGAAGAGGTTAAAAAATTGGGATTAACTGATGAAGAGGAAATTGACTTGGCGATTAAATTTTCTCAAAATCAGCAGTATGAAAAATTCTTTTGGGAGTTTGAAGGTTCCCAAAGAATGTCTTTTGTGAGAAAGATTATGAGAATGTGATAAAATTTAAAATTTTGATGATGTCATTTGAAGATTATGTTTTAATTAAGATTTCTTTTGAACTCTATCAACATTAGACTTGGTTAATATATTTATTTAGTCTATGTTTTTTATGGTAATTTTATGTATTTTTTTTAATGATTTGTTTTTAATTTATGATATACTTTGTAATGATTTGGTTTTAATATATTTTGTGTCTTTACATAGTGAAAAATTAAATGTTAAACATTACAAAGGGTATTAGAGTAAATTTTGTATGATTTTGTCCAGTACATTGGCATATCAAACAAGAGACGGTACAAAATTGTCTGTCCTGTGCATCAGATATCAAACAGGAGATAGTACAAAAAGTTGTCCTGTAACTTAGTCATATGTCCAATACTATTATGTCCAGTACACATTCTATTACAAATCAAATGCACTCTTTATGTCACAAAAGGATTCGGTCAATGGTGGACAAAATTCTATTCTGACAATATGTATACCACTGATGAAATCAAAGCAAATTTAACAAAAGTTTTTTCATATTTGCAGGATCACTCTTACATGGTTAAGCTTACATATTCTGAAGAGATCCAAGCATTCCAAAAGTACTTTGAAATTGTCTATGATCCCACACAAATTGTTCGAACAGATTGTAATGCAGCTTCCGTTTTAAAAGAGAAATTTACAAAACAAATAGCTAAGAGAAAAACTCTTAGGACTGTAAAACCTGAATTCAGATATGATCTGGCTTTTAAGTTCGAACCACCCAAATTTCTAAAATTACCCAGTGCAGATTTTGCTTTATCATTTTTTCCTCCTTACCCAGATTGGTTCGTGTGTGGAATATCTTTAATGATTTGAAAAATGACAGTAAAAAACCTGCTAAAACAGTGGTTGCGACCAAACATACCTTAGACAGTTTCAAAGGCTTTCTCCACTTCGACTTAGATGCAGTGAGAATAACCTTTCCAATAGGTCAAGGTGTGGAATGTTTGGATTTCTTGGTTTTACAACCTTTCAACCTTTACTGGTTTTTAACATATTATGTTTCGACTAACCCACATCCTTTTCATTTATTGAAAGAAAAGTAGTGAAGAAGGATAAACTCTTGGCGAAAATTGCTTCAACCACTACTTTTAAACCTATTTCCTCTTCCAGTCAAGGACTTCCGACTGAAGAAGTTGCTCCGAAAACAATAAGGGGCTCGAAGGTAGTCGATTATATGATCTCTTGGTCTTTCTCCCTTTTCTTTCTAAATATTTACTTGCCTTCTTTTCAGGGTGATGGTAAACCTCCATTAACACCAGGTAAAAGAAAAGTCTCCTCTAGCAACATCATCGTTATCGAAGATGAGGACGAGGCTTCCCCCAGACCTTTAGAAAATAAAAATAAGAAGAGTAAGGCAATTGTTGCCTCGTATCAAAACACCAATATCCCAGGTATCCAACTCAGATTATTCCCCCTTTTCCCCCATAACTTCAACCTCAAGCTTCTGGTGATGTAGCTCTAGAACATATCGGGAGTAATGCTTTTGACCCTGAGAATCTACAGGTAAAGCTTTGTTACTACTTTCCCTCTTAGAGAAAATATCTTCTCTATTTTAACACACTTAATTTCAGGAACAAACTGTTGCTCCTCAGGTTTCGACTGACTACCAGAGTGGACCTTCAGTTGACAAAAATTCATCTCCGCCTATAACCAACATTGTCCAAAACAAAGGATCTTCGACTGGAGTGCAACAGGATGAGCCAACTGAGGCTCAAAATGATCAAGAGACTTCCTCTCCTGGAGAAGAAGGTAGAAAAAACGTGAAGTCAACCGACGAAGCCCATCTAGAGGGAGAAAGAGATTCTGAATGAACTCCCAGCAATCCTCTAACACAATCCAAGTTCCACACAGATTATACTGGAGATGATGACCCATCTATCGACAATGTTGATCAATACTTTGTTCAAGATGAAGAGTGTCATACCCTAATTTTTGACCCCCCTGAGATGACATATCTTCAGGATTTTCATCAGGACAAAACTAGTGCCCAAAGCAGTCACTTCTTCATCTGGCATTTAATCAAGGATGTTCAAAGACAAGAAAACTCAGGCAAAGGATCAATCAGTAGAAGAATTAGTCTCTAACATAATCATAGGACTCAAGAGCTTCATTTTCTCACCCATGATTGGTTAGACACCCAGTCCTCTGAATACAGATTTACTCAGGTCACTAGACTAGGGTTTTTAAGCCTATCAAGGACTAAAATCAGGGATCACCTTTGGGAAACCCTAAAAAGCCCCAGGGGATCATTCAAAGACATCAATCATCTTCAAATAGCTCATATAACAAGATCCACTGGACATTACACCCCAATTCAAAGTCTACAGTCATCATTTTCATCTGGTCGACAATTAGGGTTTTGTAACCTAGATCACCAGGATAGTTGACTTTTAATCAGGGCATGGATCCAAAACTCAAGACATGATTCAAGAACCTCTACTACCTTAATATAACCCATTTACATCACTCACTTGAGGAGAAGATCTTGATTCTACACAAAAGTCCAAATCTCACTTTATTTGGAAAAAGTCAACTGTATGGGATCACCTTTGACTCTTAAGATTTTTGGTCAAACCATGACTTTCAAGGATCAATATCATCAATATATGGATATTAAAGTCATTTGACCAAAGAAATTCAAGAAGAATCTTCAAGGAGCAAAAAGTCGGGAATTAGGGTTTTTGAGGGCATTGTGGGAACTCAAAATTTCACCTACACAACTCAAAAAACTTCCAACATGAAAGTTGTAGATCTTGCAAAATAAAACAACATCTTACAGTGGAACTTTTTTCAAAAGATCAATCATTTAAGAGTTTTGGAAATTTTGAAGTTTTAGGTCATAAACACTTAGAAAATTTTCTAAGTGTTTTAACCTAGTTTTCTTCCAACTTTGGCCTCATTTTTCACAAATTTGCCAAAGGATTCTGAAGAAACTCCAAACTAATGATTTGAAGTAGATGTTTAGGGCTTTCCAAATTGTGTTCAACCTTCTCCAAATTCATTTTGAGCTAGGAGTTATGCTTGTTCAAAGTTAGCCTCATGAAGTGAAATTATAGGTCATGCATCATTTTTGAACTTTGCAATTTTGTGCACATGACCTCAATTATGGATGCTACACGACCCATAACACATCTGAAAACATGCCATGCATTCATTTTCACCATGCCATGATAATTGAAGAAGATTCCTAAAACAAGAACATGTGATAATGTAATGATTACATTTGAGAATTTATGGCAAATTGATGAATCACCCAAGGAATCTTCTCATCAACCAATTAGAGCTCACTTTGTATCTGAAATGTTCCCTAAGATCAGATAGAATCAAAGGATAAGGAGCTGGCTTGAAAATGCAATGATCACACTTGGATATTCTTTGAAATTTCTTCATGGCTAAGAAACCAAATTCACTTCACTAAGCAAGCTCACTCTCTCAATCAGTACTGAATCATTTGCCTATAAATAGGAGAGCATACCTCAGTAGAAAAACACACCAAAGCAACCATATTCCTTGCTTTCTCTTTCTCTTATCATGCTTATTATTTTTCAAAGTTCTTTGGCAAGAAGAATCGTTTTCTTCAAACCAGAGCTTATCTTTGGAAAGTAAGCATTCTAACATCTCAAAGGGGATCATTTGAGGTGATCCAAGCACCTGGATCACTTCTGTAAGTGGAGGAACGCCATTGTTGCTCTCACTTTGGAGCTGTTGCAGTTAGAGGTCCACAGAGCAATTCAGAAGGCTCCAAGCAAGGTTAAGCATCCAGGCACGTTCCATAGGAGGTAGTGGAGCTATCCAGATGGTCGCAGCTCATCTGTAACTGCAGATTCATCATCCTCCATGTTCACTTGAAGCTCAAATCGAGGGAGGTCCATAGAGCAATTCAGGAGAATTGAAGTTACAATAAGCATTCAGTTAGCATCACTGAGTCCCAGGGAAGCTTTTGGGATCATTCATACAAGCTCAGGTGCTCTCTACCATCCTCACGACCTCCATTTTCAGAGGTAAGTTTCTGAACTCCACCTCTTTAATTTAAGCACTCTTTGTGATAAAGCTCGATTCTATCTTGTTCAGCATCATCAGAGGATTGAAAACCCTCTATCATCATTCATTTATTCATCTTGTGCATCATTTAATTTTAAATTTAGGGTTTATGTGTTCTTCGTGTTCATACTGAAATTCTTTAAGTACACTTAGAATAAATAAATTCTGAGATCATGATCATGTTCCTCGTTTGAAAACGAGCAAGTTTGATGTTTGAATCATTTAAAATGGTTGAGAGATGAGAGAGCTCAGAAATCCAAGATGGAGGAGCTAGAGGTTGAAGATGACAATGGTGGTGGGGCCATTTTTTTTGAATTCTTAGGTTTAAGCTTAAAATAAATTTAGTGGTAGTTGTGTTATTTACGAATTCATCGTAATGGCTCAATGGTTACAGCGCGCGTCCAAAGTCTCCTCATGCCCAAGGTCTGGGGTTCGAATCCCCCTCGCCTCAGACCTTTTGATTTTATTTTCTTTTTTCAACTCTATGCACTAGACAACACACATATTGCAATGAAATCCCCTCTATAACACCATGCGCGCGTTGGCTGGTTGGTGTGTGTTTTGATTGTTGGCTTCAAGGGCGTGGGTTCAAACCATGGTGAGGCCAAAATATTATTTTTTATCACTTTTCCTTTTCATTTTCTTCACAACTTCACACAATTAATAAACTTATCAAATTAAATTATTTTCACTTCATTTTTCACACACTTGTTATTTAATATACCTATTTTATGAATAACCAAAAAAATCATAAAAATATTATTTATTTCATGTATTTTAATTAGGTTTAAAATAGTATGTTTTAAATGTTTTCTTAAATACTTTAAAATATATATATATTCATTTTGTTTTAACCTAATTACTTTGTGAATAATTTTATGATAAAACCCTATTTACTTAGGTCTTAATTAGGTATAGATTTCATCTTTGCCTTAATTAAGTTGACTTTTGTCAATTTGCAAAATTTTTTTCAATCTCCGATTAAACAGACGATTAAGGTTTTCAAACAACAAAACCTTATATCATTTCAATCATTTTCAACTGTTTCTCATAAACAGTAAATCATTTTCAATTGGGCCTCTAATAGAGTATAAGTCCCAACACCTTCTTCTCTTCTTAGCTTGTTTTCAAAACTGTATTTTCAAAATCTTCTTTCTGTTTTCAAAACATTCTTCTGGTATTTGAAGGGCATTATACCCGGTGAAACTCTTCAGATACCTATGTGACCTTTGTCCATCTTCACTTCTTCTGTTTTCAAAAAAAACATTAACTGTTTATCATACATATATTCAACTGTTATCCACCAATTACTGTTGAGGCTCTGTACATACTTCTTCAATGGCCTCCACTCCATCCAGGTTAGGCTTTACAAGCTTTCAATTTACAGTCTTTATTTAAATTACTGTCAAATATAAACTGTGCATATATATTAGTTTAGAACTACGTTTGAGTATAAACCCTAGGACAGTTAAACTATATATATATATTATAGGAATATGACCTAGGATTGAGAATGTCTTCCCGGTGAAGGCTCTTTCCTAATTAGAGATCTGTAGTTCAAACCCCCAAGATGAATTATTCCCGGTGAAACATCTTGGCAAAAACATTAGAATCCAAAAAAATAGGACACATCCACCCAAAGAGGAATTATTCCCGGTGAAACCTCTTACCCATTTGCTTAGAGCCAAAATAAGTTCAAAACCACATAAGCTTTCTCTTGTGCTATAACAAGGACCCTCGATTAGCCTCCTCTTGGGCTTTGTATAAGGACCCACAGGCTTCTTAAAAGCATTTCCAGCTTCCTCTTGAGCTTGTATACAAGGACCCATCAGGTTTCTTATAAACATAGGAACAGGTCTTTAGTCACCTTTTAACATACCCTGGTGAGTTTCTTCCAATTTAAACCAGACTTTAAACAAGCTAAGTTTGTCTCAATTTTACATTGAGTACACCATTTGGAAAGAGAGGCATGGATAGTCTCTGTCACCCTTATCTTCATTAATCTTCCTTAGCAGAGTCTAGGATCCATGTTTTGTTTATCCTCAGTCAGTGTCAGCCTTCATCTTGGGCTTTAAACAAGAAGTCTCAGTAGATAATCTTTCTGCCATCATTCTTTCAAAAACCCCTGGAAAGGGTTAGCCTCCACACATTCTTTCATTTTAACAAAAACCCCTGGAAAGGGTTAGCCTCCACACATTCTTTCATTTTAACAAAAACCCCTGGAAAGGGTTAGCCTCCAAAATCACTTCTTCAAAAAACCAAAGATTCATTTCTCTTAGGAGATAATTTCCCCAAAAGAGTCAAAACCCCTGGAAAGGGTCAGCCTCCAAAAACATGACAAAAATCAGTCTTTTAACAGACAATTTCTCCAGCTTGAGTCAAAAACCCTGGAAAGGGTTAGCTTCCAAAAAAATCAGTCTTTTAATAAGTAAATCCTTCAATAGAGTCAAAATCCAACAAAAACAGTTAGCCTCAACCTTGGGCTTCATACAAGGCACCAAAACAATAAAACTCCCTGTTAATAGTCAGCCTCAACCTTGGGCTTTGTACAAGGCAGATAATAGAGTCTCCCCTAGTGAGTCCTTCATTATTCAGTAGCCACAACCTTGGGCTTTGTACAAGGCAGATAAACCATATTTCATGTGTCAAAGATTCCTAACATCTAGGATCTTTTCCTTATTAGAGTCATCCATACTCAGTTTATTTGAGAGTCCGCCACAACCTTGGGCTTCATACAAGGCAGAAAATAATGTTTTCCCTAGCTAGAGTCAGCCTCAATTCTGGGCTTTGTACAGAACACCAAATAAAATCCATCAAAATAGATTCTCCCTAAGTAGAGTCAGCCTCAATTCTGGGCTTTGTACAGAACATAAAAATCTCTTGTAAATTAATCCCCAGTGGAGTTTTCTCCCAGAGTCATAATCATAATCAATCAATCAAAAAGCCTCAAGCTTGGGCCTCATGCAAGCCAGCTAAAGTCAAATCTTTTATACAATAGATAGACATAGCTTATCTCTATAGAGAGATATTTTTACTACTCTACCACATTCAAACAAACAAACATTTCAACATTTCAATTTCAATTTCAATTTCAATCAAGTCTCCCATTTAGGATTTTGAAAGGCATGAGCTGGCAGTAAAACCCAGACATGTGGTAACTTTCCCTAATTTGGATGAGCATCTTTCTTTCATTCAAGAGATACTAGCATACTTGCAAACACACAAGTAAGGTCACTCTCTTAATGAAATGAATCCAGTTATTCTGTCACTCTTTCAAAATGTTTGTGGTAGAATAGTACAAATACCTCTCTGTAAAGATGATTTCATGTCTCTTTACTGTAAACAGAGATTTAATTCAAAGCTTCAACCTTGAGCTTCAAGCAAGGCACCCAAAAATAATTAATAATCAATTAGTTCCCCGAACTACATTAAGCTCTGACTTCCATTAGGGATATGTAGGCATGAGGTTCACAAGGAACCTCAGCGAGCTAATAAAATACCAAAAATAGTCAGTCTGTCTGTCTGTCTTTCTTTTATTCAATTCAATTCCTTCTCCTAACACAAAGGAGAAACTTTCCCAATAATCATTAGCAGCACAAACACATTTAGACACAGAGAAGGTTCCTGTAGAGTACTACAGATATGTAGGGTGTTTAAACACTTCAATAAGTATAACCGACCTCCCGGACTCCAGAATTTCTAGTCTAGGTGAATCCCCACACTTAGCAAACTCCTAGGGTTTAGTTGAGATCTTTTTTTCCCTTTCCTACTCGTAGGACAAATAAGAAAGTTCGTGTGATATCGTAGGAAGAACTGAAATAAAATTCATCCCACCACGGGCGCATTCTCCTTCCAAATTTCGCGTGAAGGGTCTAGCGTGCCGTCCTCCCAAGTGAAACGGGGAGGTAAAAAAAAACGACACCACAGAAAAATGGCGACTCTGCTGGGGATATAAGTGTTCAGAACCTTGGTTTTTCATCCAAACCAATGGTTGACCTGTTGCTGGTCCAGCCCCAATGAGGAATTAGGGATGCCAAATTCCCCCTCAAACAAGAGAGGTCCTGCCTAACCTCTGTGTCATTTCATGTGTTTGCTGCATTTATATTTGTTTATTTTGTTTATTCTGTATCGGGAAAGGGCTTGATTCCCCCTTGTGGTGAGAAATCCTATACCCGGATTTGAGTGCAACATAAGATAGGATGGAGGATGTCTTCCCGGTGAAGGCCCTCTAATCTTGGTTCACAATTCTACTCTTGGGATTTGCCTGGCTGGTTGTGATTAACTGCGCCACTGCATTCTGAGACTGATTTGTACCAGGAGGACCTAGAAACACATTAACCCCACTTAAAGCCTTTTGTTAGGACGTAGAGCGGTGATTACGGAAGTAATTGTCACGCAGATACTACACTCAGAGAAAACTCTCTTATAGATACCAATCAACGTATCTTTAAGGTTGAGCAAAAACTCTGAGACCCCTAGAACCCGTTCTACAGGTACAAAAATCCTTATCCTTAGTTTACCATTGGGGCGAGGTTTGCGTTTTGACTTCATGACCACTATACCCTTTTGCGCCATGTTTGTTTAAAAACTCTTGTGTGTGCATTCATGCATTCATGCATCATTCATTAATAACAACTAAAAACAAAAAGAGTATTTTTCGAGTCGTTTTTCAAGGAAACTAAATAACGAACGTTTTGAACTTCATAGAAAGAGAGAAACGGAGAAAGGACTTAAGGATCTATACCATGGATTATGGGAGAAAGAGAGCTAGGAAATACACCTTCAAGATTCCCCAGGTCGAGGAACTGGGAAAGCTCGAAAAACTGGTGGTCAACCTCCAGGCTTTCAAGGAGAAGTATGGAAAACTTCTGCCTTTGCTCAATACCAACATTGTGGATGGAATCCTTCCCACCTTGGTACAATTTTACGATCCAATGTATCACTGCTTCACCTTTCCAGATTATTAGCTCATGCCTACGTTGGAGGAGTACTCTCGTCTGATTGGAATACCCGTGTACGCGCAAGATCCGTACTCCGGTTTGGAAAAGAATCCTGACGACATTATCATCGCTGCAACTACTCCTTTGAACGTAGTCGACATCAGAACTCATATGGTGAGTAGAGGAGGAATTCAAGGATTGCCTTCCAAATTCCTGTTTGATCAAGCTCGGTACTTCGTCAGCATCCAAGATATGAGCGCTTTTGAGGAAATTTTGGCTTTGCTTATCTACGGATTGTTTTTGTTCCCTAACATTAACAATTTCATCGACATCAACGCAATTAAGATCTTCTTAATTGGAAATCCAGTTCCAACCTTGCTTGCGGATGCTTATCACTCTGTGCATTCAAGAAACCTGCAGCGAGGAGGATTAATCACATGCTGCGTACCGTTGTTATACGAATGGTTTGTTTCGCACTGTCATACCCCAAAATTTGCCTCCCATATTCCATTCACAATGATGCAAAGTTCAAGGTTCAATCCCAAAGACTACTCACTCCAAAGTCCAGATGATCCACAGTCAACTGGTTTGACCTAAAAGTCAACCATAATCAGAGCATAGTCAAAGCCTCCCAATTCTGGTCAACATCAAGCATGTGAAGTATAACCATCATTTGATCAAAGAATGATCATGATTCCATTAATAGAAACTCAGAGATGAACGAATACAAAAAAGGTTCAAATTAGGGTTTCTTAGGAGAAAGTCAACCCAACTTTGACTGGGCATAACTTTCACATGGAACATCAAAAATTCCCCACTCAAAGCCTATTTTGAAGGAAATTGGATTCTCTACAACTTTTTCTCTCACGAGCCAGGGCTAGAAATGATCCATTTGAGAGATACAGTGCAAAAGATTACAGGTCATTTTCAAGTATCCTTCAAAAGTAGTTTTTTCGCAAAGAGGATATGGTCAAGATAAAAGCTCCAAATGAAAAATATATTCCAAAGTGGCTTATAGAGGACCTCTTGAGGTTTCCAAAAAGTATTAGAACTCCCTCATAGCTTAAAAATTGAGTGAGATATGATTGGTCAAAGTTGGGCGATTTGTGAGGACCAAATGTGAAATAAAGGAGGTCTAAGTTGGATTTCTTGCAAATGGGCCTATATTCCATGACTCAAACTTGGTCCACAAGCTACCCAAACCATATGCCACGAATTTTATCACTTTATTGAATTTTACACAATTTTATTTCATTTAAAATTGATTTTTATGATTTAAATAAGTGGGGAATCAAATAATCTTGATAGAAAATATATTTTTATGATTTTCAATCATCATTAATGATAAAATATAGTATATTTTCGTGGCAAATTAATAGAGAGGAGATTGATGCAATTTTGGCCAAATATGGTAGCTTAGGATTCAAGAATAAAGATCAATTTCTCAAACATGGCAAAGTTGGATTTAGTGAGCATTGGGCTTCAAATACTTGACCTAATACAAGCCTATAAATATCTGAAGCTATGCACACGAATAGGGGTTGGAAATCTGGACCAGGGGCACAAGCTCAAGAACGAAAAAACTCACCAAAAACGTGGGATTCGGTTTTGAAGAATCAAGCATTTGCAAGAAGAATTAAGGAGTGCAAAACGTTCCTCAAGTGATTCTGAACGTGCCTGGATCAATACGCATCATCAACACTCCCAGATTACTCTCCCATAAGCCAAGGTAAGTCGTTGTAGAACTTGTTCCGATCGGCATGATATATGCATCGTTGTGATGTTTTGATTGTGTGTTATGGTTTTAATGAATGCTATGAACGTTTACTGAAAGCCAATTTGATTTCTGGGCGCGTTTAGGGTGAACCACCATTGTTGCCGAGTTAAGGTTTAGGGTTTGCCAATTAGGGGTTTTTTATAAGAGCAAAATTAGGTTAAATTGAACACATGGTTGAATTCGCATGACTCTAACGAATGAAATAAGGGTGTCGCGAAAGATTTATATGCAAACTTGGGCTATTCGCTATTTTCCATCGATGTTTGCTACGAACGGATGCATAGCAAATTCGTAGCTATTCTTGCAGGTTTGTTTGCAGCCTTAATGGGGACGACGATGAGCTGTCGTCACGTGGTTCGCTGGTTTTTGAATCGCGCGCGCTTTACTCCTTTGACTGCGTTGTTTTTTTATTTATTGATCTGAGCGCGTATACCAAACAAGAAGCGCGTTTGGTTGAGTTGGTAAGTGAAAGCGTGTTTGAGCAAAGGGACGAGGGTTCGATCCCTCGCTCCCATATAATTTTTATGAAATACCTGTCTAAGGATTCAGTGCATGCACCTCGCGTGAGGACACCGTGAACCCTCAAGATCTTGCCTTAGATCTCCACTCAGCCTAATCTAACGTCCCTAATCTGATGGTCTATACCATGTATCCTCAAAGCTGCCACACAGGATTTAAATCCTAATATACTTAATTAATTTTTATTATTTATTTTAATTAAAATACCTTTTAATATATATTAATTGTATAATAATTATTTTTTATAAATAAATTATTATGTGATGTTTATATTAAAATGTTAATTTGTTGTTCGTGCCGATTAAATCGATTAATCGCTATGGTCAACAATAATTTTAATTAAAATGCTATTTAATTAAAATGCAATTAAATCATATTTGATTAAATGGTTTCGACTATCTTATTAGTCGCGATGATTAATCTTTCTACTATTCTAATTCTAATTCGTCATTCTTTTTAATCGAATCAACCGATTACGAGGGGTAATGATACAAATTAATTATTAAATTATTAAAATACTATAATTCGTTATTAGTAATAATCAAATTAATTGATTAAAATTGGTAACAATACAACTTTCAATCTGTTAACTATGGCGATCGAATCTATTGATCGTTGCGGTTAATAGTGCCATACCAAATCAGGGTTGTACGCCCAAACACTTAAAACACTTCGAATCAAACTACGGATTTTCATCCTTACTCAAAAATACGATAGGCAACTTCAAAACAACTTCAAACACATTCATATCAAATTCTAAGGCGTACAATCCTGTGCCCGAACTACGTAGACTCTGATCCTCCATAAGGAGGTACGTAGGCACTTGGCAACAAGGCGAGTCCCCTTCCTTCAAACCCTAATCATGTCAATGATTAAAATTATTAACCCTATTCTGTTTGTCACTTTTCTTTATATTTTGCCACAAACATTCATCTTTGAAATGTTAGCCTTTAGGAAAGGGTTGAGGGTGCCTAACACCTTCCCTCGACCTGAATATAGTATCTTACCCAGATCTCTCAACTACGTAAGGTTTCCTATTCGCCTTGGTAGAATAGGTGGCGACTCTCTAAGTTAAATTTTTAGGCAGGTTGCTACAGCTGGCGACTCTGCTGGGGATAACTTAAATGGTGAATACTATACTCCTATAGGTTTTGGCAGGGTTTAGGTTTTGGCAAACTATTTAAGTTTTTGGCAAACTCTTTAGGGTTAGGCTAATTTGCCATTGTTATGGTTTGTGTTTCGTTTTATTTTTATTTATTTCTGCCTAAAATTATTTAATTATATATGTTTATATATTTGCATTTAATTGCATAAATGTTATATTATATGCACTGTTGTGTTATTATGTTGCGTTAAAACCCTAAGTGTGGGAGTTAACTTTGAGATCAATAGGGGAGTATGAATCTCCTACGAGTCTCATTGATAACTCCACTCGGAGTGGGTTGAGTATTCGGAAATGTCCAAAACGAGGCTTGACTTTGTTGAGGGCAGGACTGGATACTTGGCTGATCTCTCCGAGAACCTACCCCAAAAATTCGAACCTCATGGATAAAATGAGTTGTTCTAAAAACCGAAGAGACAAAAAGTCTCGGAGGCTACGAACGACCCCATGAGACCTTCTAGAACCCCCCTATAAAAAGGTTGGCTCCCAAGAGCCGCTACGTCGAACCTATGAACTTATGTGCTATATGTATATATTGTGTTGATCATTATTTTTATTATTTCTTTTTTCATTCATCATACATCATGTGCGTTCTTGCATCATATTTTATTCAAAAAAAAAATAAAAAAAGAAGATATCGTACATATCATGCATGGCATACACATCATTTTCATGACATTAAAAGAGGATTCCTCTTCTATCTCCAGAGCAAGGGACCATTGGGAAGGATAACCTAACATCCCGACCATACTATCAAACAAGATTTCAGCAGAAGAAATCAATGGATCAGTTGGAACAGAATCAAGCCGCCCTTCGTGAGGAAGTAGATCAACTGAAGGTCAGTGTGGAAGAGGTCAAAGGAGGTATGGCTCAGATGCTAGAATTCATGAAGGCCCTCCTAGACAAACAAGACAAGGCAAAAGAGGTTCAGTCTGGGGATACCCTGGTTCAGGATGAGATCCCCAATGACGAAAACCCGCTGCTAGGATTTGTTCCAGGCTTTGGCCCTGCTAAGGACAGACCTCAAGTCCGATCTGTTAGGAGAGCTATCCAATTCCAAGAGAAAGGAGAGGCCTCCCAAGAAGGATTTGTCCCCACTCCACAAACAAAAGGGACAACCCGCACAGTGCGCATTCCTGCTAGCAATGTCCCTAAGGACGATGATTACCTGGATCTACAATACGGAGTGCAAGAGGTGGACAACTCAGACCAAGTACCTCAAACACAACAGTCTATTCCTAACTCCAGGGAAGACTCCAAGGGTAGTGAACAAATCAAGGCACTGGAGGAGAGACTAAAAGTGATAGAAGGATACGATGTCTTTGATGTGGATGCCTTCGAAATGAGTTTGGTCTCAGACTTGACTATCCCTCGCAAATTCAAGATTCCCGACTTCGAGAAATACAAAGGGCTCACATGTCCGAGGAATCACTTGCGCATGTATGTGCGGAAAATGGCTGCTTACGCCCACGATCAAAAGCTAATGATACATTTCTTTCAAGAAAGTTTAAGCGGAGCGTCTATTGACTGGTACATGCAATTAGAGAAGTCCTCTGTCCGAAGCTGGAATGATCTGGCCAATACCTTCTTAAAGCATTACAAGTACAACCTGGACATAGCACCCGATCGGATGCAATTACAAAATATGTCACAGAAGAAGGATGAATCATTCAAGGAGTATGCCCAAAGGTGGAGGGAGATGGCTTCTCGAGTCCAACCTCCCCTAATGGACAAAGAACTGGTGGACATATTTATGAGCACTTTGCAAGGACCATACTACGACAAGATGGTCGGAAGCATATCTTCAGGGTTCTCGGACTTGGTAGTCATTGGTGAGAGAATTGAAGATGGAATCAAAAATGGGAAGATACAAGGGGCACCCTCAGGTTCCTATCACACAAAGAAGTCATATGACGGAAAAAAGGAACCCAACACTGTGGGGGCAATCCTGGTTAATCAGACCCCGGCACTACAACAAAAACAACAGGGTGGCCAACGCCCCTGGAGGTCCAAGCCAAAACGGTCATTCACCCCGTTGCACATGCCACTATCTCAAGCTTTGCAACATCTGCTCAGTCAAAACTTGATAACTCTGCTGCCTCCATACTCAGCTCCGGCTAACCCCACTCCCGGGTACAAGCATCATGCTAGGTGCGCTTATCATTCAGATAGTACTGGTCATGATACAGAGGATTGTGGGCCATTGAAGCACAAGATCCAAGATTTGATTGAAGAAGGGCTCATTGAGTTCGAAGATCCTAGCAAGTCTAACACCATAGGTGGCTAGAAGGAGGATTTCTTAGTTCATTAGTTTTGTTTCCATTCGCAATTTCTATCCGTTTGTTTAAACATTAGTCTTATGACATATGCTTTGTACTTTTCAAAAATCATTAATGCATTGCTTACGTTTGTCTTGATTCATCCCTAGTGTTCTCACTATATTTAAAACTGTGTTTTTACTCGATTTTCTCATTTGTGATATTCAACTCTAGTGGGAAGTTTTACACCTTTTGAGGGAGAATGACGAAAACGATACCATAATTTCATACACCATGCTTTCGAACAGACCGTGTTGACGATGTACAGGCATTGTTTCAATTCCCAAACAGTGGAGATATAAGGATGTTAATCCCTTGTCAACCCCTTTTGAGCCCAAAGAAGTAGGAGTTTTCCTTCATACAAAATAAAACCCGTAATATATAACCTGGGGTAGGGTAGCCGCTCAGTTAACTTAATTATTCCAAACTGTTCCTTTGAACATAACCACCGATGGTTCTCCGTCATGATTAAGCCTGGCAGTCAATATCCGCAAAGAAAAAAGAGAAGGCAATACAAAAGCCCACTAAGTCAAAACCTATTAAGGAGACTTAAGCAAAATTGGGGCATCCCGCTGACTGTAGTTTTAAAACGAACAGTTCAGGCAAAAGTTGGGGATAACAAAGTCAAAAAAAAAGGGTTACTATGAACCTCCGACAAAAAGGAAATACTACAAAAAAAAAGGGGGAGAATGACTGCCTTTGCAGATAAACCTTTGGTTTTTGAACCATCATAAATGTCAATGTCACAGTTCCCAAACTCTTTTGGAGATTAAACGCATAGCTAACTGAGCATAGGACTGAAGAACATCACGAAGATTGGGATGGGTACAAACAAACTTTGAGCCTCTATCTTTTGTTTCTTTAAACCGTGAACCAGGCCACGTTACAACCTTTAAAAGTCCTAACTGAAGCATGGTTAGTTCGAAAGCATAGCGTTACTAAAGGTATCCCGAATCCTTAAGGTCTACTATAATTCTTGAGCTAATATCACTTTCTAAAAAAAAAAAACTTTGTTTTACTCAAAAAAAAATGTTTTCAAACTTTCAAGACAGACGTATGCATTTGCATTTCATTATAAAGTACACTTGTCTATATAGATTTAAATGTTAACATCAGGGAGAAGTTGCATGGGGCATGGTTAATGTCTAAAAATCCTACTAACTGACGAAGTAGCTTTTAAAAGCTTGTCAAAAGAAGAAGCATCTCTCACACATGACTGAGATAGCTGAAATGCACACGGGGCATAACTCGTCATTTATCCCATTTACATGGGGCAATCAAATCAAGATCCATGGAATCTCTCAAGGACGCTGAATAGCCCATGGGACAAGCCCATTACCTGGGGGCACGTTGCAAAGGTCGCTCAGTATCAAATGATGTCAATGCCACTCTCGCATCCTTCTCAGGAACATTTATAGGGTACTTTTCAATCTGTCCATATAGTCTTCCTTAAGACGTGTTCAAATACTTCTTACCCTTTCTAGGAACCTTTTCCAAACAGTCTTTTTAAGACCCGCCTTCTTATCCTTTCTATTTTCAAACCCTTTCAGACAGTCTTCTCTAAGATATATTCATTTCCGAGAACCTTTTCTAAGTAGTCTTCTGTAAGACGTTTCTTAACTGTTTTCAGTTAGTCTTTTAAGACATATTCAAACTTCTCCTATGCTTCCAAAAAAAAACCTTGTCAAACTTTATTTAAAGTACAAAGTCTTTTCTAAGACAGTTCACCGTTCTTTCTAGAGTAGTCTTCTTCAAGATGTATTCCCTGAGTTTTGTTCAAAACCTCGCGTTCCTAAAAACAGTCTTTATCCTCTATAGGAATCATTTTTGACCATCTGCACGAACATATCCCTTCGAGCTTTGTTTAAAGCGCAGTCTTGTTTAAGACAATTTCCCATTCTTTCCAAGGACCTCTTCAGGTAATCTTATAAAGGACATCATCTCATTCTGAGTACTCAGCAAATCACTATCCGTCAGGCGCTACCGAAACGCGTGACTCACTCTAAAAAGCTTCTGCTTCACATCCAACACTTACAATCAAGAATCCTATTGACTAGGAGCATTCTTTTCCAAGAATTCAAACACTGGGGCAATGCATATCAGGCAAGACATGGTGAAATTCGAGTTCCCTCGAAAGGTCCCTCCTTCAAATCCAGGGGCACATCTCTCAAAATTTCCGATATTCGGGAAGTCATACTAGCATCATACAAAGAGCATTGTTGCATATTTGATCTTCTCACGCCTGTACTATTCACATCCCGCAGTATGGGATAGGCGTACATGCATAATTCTCATTGAGAATCTCATTACATGACACATGCATCATGACATTGCATAAAACTAACACTGCCTTTTCAGGACACTTCATAATCAAAAAGATGTTATCATCAAATTACCACGCAAACATGATCGTATCAACGATTCAATCTTAACAGATACAATTCCAATACTTCATTCCAAGTCTTTCTTCAAAGGCAATCCAGAAGCAATCAAACAGTTTCTTACCTTTCCAGGTAGTCTTGTCCAAGATAACTATCCCAACCTTCCCAAGCAGTCTTGTCTAAGACATATCCCAATCTTTTTAGATAGTTTTGTTTAAAACGTTTCATATCCTCTATAGGAATCTTTTTAGATAGTTTTGTTTAAAACGTTTCATATCCTTTATAGGAATCTTTTTAGATAGTTTTGTTTAAAACGTTTCATATCCTCTATAGGAATCTTTTTAGATGGTTTTGTTTAAAACGTTTCATATCCTTTATAGGAATCTTTTTAGATAGTTTTGTTTAAAACGTTTCATATCCTCTATAGGAATCTTTTTAGATAGTTTTGTTTAAAACGTTTCATATCCTCTATAGGAATCTTTTTAGATGGTTTTGTTTAAAACGTTTCATATCCTTTATAGGAATCTTTTTAGATAGTTTTGTTTAAAACGTTTCATATCCTCTATAGGAATCTTTTTAGATAGTTTTGTTTAAAACGTTTCATATCCTTTATAGGAATCTTTTTAGATAGTTTTGTTTAAAACGTTTCATATCCTCTATAGGAATCTTTTTAGATGGTTTTGTTTAAAACGTTTCATATCCTTTATAGGAATCTTTTTAGATAGTTTTGTTTAAAACGTTTCATATCCTCTATAGGAATCTTTTTAGATAGTTTTGTTTAAAACGTTTCATATCCTCTATAGGAATCTTTTTAGATGGTTTTGTTTAAAACGTTTCATATCCTTTATAGGAATCTTTTTAGATAGTTTTGTTTAAAACGTTTCATATCCTCTATAGGAATCTTTTTAGATAGTTTTGTTTAAAACGTTTCATATCCTCTATAGGAATCTTTTTAGATGGTTTTGTTTAAAACGTTTCATATCCTTTATAGGAATCTTTTTAGATAGTTTTGTTTAAAACATATCACATCCTTTATAGGAATCTTTTTAGATATTTTTTGTTTAAAACATTCCATATCCTTTATAGGAGTCTTTTTAGAAAGTTTTGTTTAAAACATATCACATCCTCTATAGGAGTCTTTTTAGAAAGTTTTGTTTAAAACATTCCATATCCTTCATAGGAATCTTTTTAGATCGTTTTGTTTAAAACTCATCATAGAAGCCTTTCTAGTTAGTTTTGTTTAAAGCGTATCACTTCCTTTCCAGGAACCTCTTTAGGTTAATCTTGTTTAAGACATCCCATCTCTGTCTAAAAACCTCTCCAAGTGAATCTTGTTTAAGACACATCTCAGCCTATCCAGGACAGTCTTGTTTAAGACACATCATGCCTTTCTAGGTAGCTCTCTTAAAATATTTATCCAATCTTTTCTAAGATATACTTAGTTCTTTTATAGAACTCCTCAGTTAGTCTTATCCAGGACATTCTTCCTAGGCATTGTTCAAAAGCCTAAACTTCTTCGCACCAACCTTCGATACATCCTATTCAGGAACCTCTTCAGGAAGTCTTATGTAAGACATTACCTCTTCTCTCCCCAAATGCAGTCAAATGATCAAGGCCAGAAAAGCATATGCTTTAGACAAGTATCCTGTCAGACAAATGGGTGGCATCTATAAGCCCATCTCCCCACAGAGCTCTTTCCTTATGCAAGCAAATTTCAGGGCATTTTAGTGTCCAATCATCTTCTACCTCTTCAGGTTCAAGAAGATTGAACAGGGGCAGCTGTCATACCCCAAAATTTGCCTCCCATATTCCATTCACAATGATGCAAAGTTCAAGGTTCAATCCCAAAGACTACTCACTCCAAAGTCCAGATGATCCACAGTCAACTAGTTTGACCTAAAAGTCAACCATAATCAGAGCATAGTCAAAGCCTCCCAATTCTGGTCAACATCAAGCATGTGAAGTATAACCATCATTTGATCAAAGAATGATCATGATTCCATTAATAGAAACTCAGAGATGAACGAATACAAAAAAGGTTCAAATTAGGGTTTCTTAGGAGAAAGTCAACCCAACTTTGACTGGGCATAACTTTCACATGGAACATCAAAAATTCCCCACTCAAAGCCTATTTTGAAGGAAATTGGATTCTCTACAACTTTGTCTCTCACGAGCCAGGGCTAGAAATGATCCATTTGAGAGATACAGTGCAAAAGATTACAGGTCATTTTCAAGTATCCTTCAAAAGTAGTTTTTTCGCAAAGAGGATATGGTCAAGATAAAAGCTCCAAATGAAAAATATATTCCAAAGTGGCTTATAGAGGACCTCTTGAGGTTTCCAAAAAGTATTAGAACTCCCTCATAGCTTAAAAATTGAGTGAGATATGATTGGTCAAAGTTGGGCGATTTGTGAGGACCAAATGTGAAATAAAGGAGGTCTAAGTTGGATTTCTTGCAAATGGGCCTATATTCCATGACTCAAACTTGGTCCACAAGCTACCCAAACCATATGCCACGAATTTTATCACTTTATTGAATTTTACACAATTTTATTTCATTTAAAATTGATTTTTATGATTTAAATAAGTGGGGAATCAAATAATCTTGATAGAAAATATATTTTTATGATTTTCAATCATCATTAATGATAAAATATAGTATATTTTCGTGGCAAATTAATAGAGAGGAGATTGATGCAATTTTGGCCAAATATGGTAGCTTAGGATTCAAGAATAAAGATCAATTTCTCAAACATGGCAAAGTTGGATTTAGTGAGCATTGGGCTTCAAATACTTGACCTAATACAAGCCTATAAATATCTGAAGCTATGCACACGAATAGGGGTTGGAAATCTGGACCAGGGGCACAAGCTCAAGAACGAAAAAACTCACCAAAAACGTGGGATTCGGTTTTGAAGAATCAAGCATTTGCAAGAAGAATTAAGGAGTGCAAAACGTTCCTCAAGTGATTCTGAACGTGCCTGGATCAATACGCATCATCAACACTCCCAGATTACTCTCCCATAAGCCAAGGTAAGTCGTTGTAGAACTTGTTCCGATCGGCATGATATATGCATCGTTGTGATGTTTTGATTGTGTGTTATGGTTTTAATGAATGCTATGAACGTTTACTGAAAGCCAATTTGATTTCTGGGCGCGTTTAGGGTGAACCACCATTGTTGCCGAGTTAAGGTTTAGGGTTTGCCAATTAGGGGTTTTTTATAAGAGCAAAATTAGGTTAAATTGAACACATGGTTGAATTCGCATGACTCTAACGAATGAAATAAGGGTGTCGCGAAAGATTTATATGCAAACTTGGGCTATTCGCTATTTTCCATCGATGTTTGCTACGAACGGATGCATAGCAAATTCGTAGCTATTCTTGCAGGTTTGTTTGCAGCCTTAATGGGGACGACGATGAGCTGTCGTCACGTGGTTCGCTGGTTTTTGAATCGCGCGCGCTTTACTCCTTTGACTGCGTTGTTTTTTTATTTATTGATCTGAGCGCGTATACCAAACAAGAAGCGCGTTTGGTTGAGTTGGTAAGTGAAAGCGTGTTTGAGCAAAGGGACGAGGGTTCGATCCCTCGCTCCCATATAATTTTTATGAAATACCTGTCTAAGGATTCAGTGCATGCACCTCGCGTGAGGACACCGTGAACCCTCAAGATCTTGCCTTAGATCTCCACTCAGCCTAATCTAACGTCCCTAATCTGATGGTCTATACCATGTATCCTCAAAGCTGCCACACAGGATTTAAATCCTAATATACTTAATTAATTTTTATTATTTATTTTAATTAAAATACCTTTTAATATATATTAATTGTATAATAATTATTTTTTATAAATAAATTATTATGTGATGTTTATATTAAAATGTTAATTTGTTGTTCGTGCCGATTAAATCGATTAATCGCTATGGTCAACAATAATTTTAATTAAAATGCTATTTAATTAAAATGCAATTAAATCATATTTGATTAAATGGTTTCGACTATCTTATTAGTCGCGATGATTAATCTTTCTACTATTCTAATTCTAATTCGTCATTCTTTTTAATCGAATCAACCGATTACGAGGGGTAATGATACAAATTAATTATTAAATTATTAAAATACTATAATTCGTTATTAGTAATAATCAAATTAATTGATTAAAATTGGTAACAATACAACTTTCAATCTGTTAACTATGGCGATCGAATCTATTGATCGTTGCGGTTAATAGTGCCATACCAAATCAGGGTTGTACGCCCAAACACTTAAAACACTTCGAATCAAACTACGGATTTTCATCCTTACTCAAAAATACGATAGGCAACTTCAAAACAACTTCAAACACATTCATATCAAATTCTAAGGCGTACAATCCTGTGCCCGAACTACGTAGACTCTGATCCTCCATAAGGAGGTACGTAGGCACTTGGCAACAAGGCGAGTCCCCTTCCTTCAAACCCTAATCATGTCAATGATTAAAATTATTAACCCTATTCTGTTTGTCACTTTTCTTTATATTTTGCCACAAACATTCATCTTTGAAATGTTAGCCTTTAGGAAAGGGTTGAGGGTGCCTAACACCTTCCCTCGACCTGAATATAGTATCTTACCCAGATCTCTCAACTACGTAAGGTTTCCTATTCGCCTTGGTAGAATAGGTGGCGACTCTCTAAGTTAAATTTTTAGGCAGGTTGCTACACGCACCTGCCGAAGTCTAGCACTTTCTGGAACATGAGGGATGGCCTTTACTGGTCACAAAAAATCATGTCCCTCACTCATACCGACATTGAATGGTGTAGTCCTGACAACGACGAAACCAAGATCATCTTCCGTTGCGGAAGTTTTCCCAACATACCCCTTATTGGAACTAAGGGAGGAATCAGTTACAATCCAGCTTTAGCCCGTCGTCAATACGGCTAGCCCATGAAAAATATACCAAGTAACATCCAATTGAAGGGTCTGTTCTTCAAGAACATCGACGATCATGGCAACATGCTGAAGAAGGAAATTGTCCAAGCCTGGCATCTTGTTCACAGCAAAGGGAGAAGATTGTTAGGAAAACATCTTTGCATCTCCCTGGATCCTTACCTTCAATGGGTACGCATCAGAGCATTCAAGCTCAGGATGCCATATCAGCATCAAGAACCTATTCCCCTAAGGGAACCAATTTACCTTTTCTCCACCGATGTTGAAAAACTACAAGCGGCATTAAACAAGGTATGCCAAGAAAGGAATGCTTGGAGGAACAAGTATCGAATCGTCAACACAGAAAACGTTGAGATTCATAACATCCTAAGAAGGAAGGATGAGTTACTTGAAGTGCTCGATCAACAAGTGTCACAATCATCACTTTCTCATCATATCCCTCCTGCTTCCTGGATCATCGATCAGCTCACGTCAGAGAACGCTCAGCTCAAGAAACAGAAGAAAATGTTAGAACGTGAAGTCGGCTCTTCGTCAAAGTTTTAGAGTCCTTTCTCTCAGTTTCTCTGTATTTCCCTTTTTCAAAGTGTGTAAAAAACGGTGTTTTCGCTTAATTAATAAAAGTTTGATGTTTCATAACGTAATTATGGTGTTTCCTTGAAAAATATTAACTTAATTGCATATCATACATCGCTTTAGTCGTACGCACTGACACGAGAATTGTCGCGGATCTAATAGTCACTTTCCTTTCTCCAGAAAGAGAGGAGGAGAAGGAGGTGAACCAAGACTTTCAAGCTGTCTCATCCATACAACACTCGTTCAAGTCGCAAGAAAAGAATGGAAGACTTTGAGCAAGAGAATGGAGAACTCAGAGAAGAGGTTAATACTCTCAAAGATGCTATTGAAAGGCTCAATAGCATGGTAGAAGCCCTGGTAGTTGCACAGAATCGACCAACGCCAGAAGAACCACAAAGGACTGTGGTTTCCGAGATTGTTTCTACTCCTATTCCTCAGTATACCATGCCGCCCAACCGACCTTGGGGCATGCCGTATAACTTTATTCCAGAAGGGTACATACCCCCAGTTTCTGAAGTTCCAAGAGCTACAATGGAGATGCAACCACCGGAGGGTTACAAACCTCTGGAAATTGAAGTTCCAAGAGCAACGACAATGGGTTTCGCACAACAGAATGCTGAGATTCCAAGATCTGCTGTCATGGCTTCTCCACAGCCGATTATGCATACTTTTCCTCCACAGGGCGGACAAGTATATCATCACGCTCCCAGTGAGGACGCTGGCGTGTATGAAAGATTGGACGAGTTCCAGGAACAGTTTCTGCAAATGCAGAAGGAACTCAAGACTCTTCGAGGACAAGATCTATTTGGAAAGAATGCTGCAGACCTCTGTCTGGTTCCAAATGTTAAGATTCCTCACAAATTCAAAGTACCAGATTTCGAGAAGTACAAAGGGAATTCATGCCCACAAAGTCATCTCGTAATGTACGCTCGAAGAATGTCAACTCAGACTGATAATCAACAATTACTCATTCATTATTTTCAAGACAGCCTGACTGGTGCTGCACTCAAATGGTACATGAACTTGGACAGTTCAGAGATTCGTACTTTTCGAGACCTCGGAGAGGCCTTCGTCAAACAGTATAAGTACAATCTGGATATGGCTCCCGACAGAGATCAACTCCGGGCCATGACTCAAAAGGATAGGGAAAGCTTCAAGGAATACGCTCAGAGATGGCGTGAAGTTGCTGCACAAATCTGTCCACCACTTGAAGAGAAAGAAATGACAAAAATCTATCTCAAAACTTTGAGTCCATTTTACTACGGACGAATGGTTGCAAGTGCACCAAGTGACTTTACCGAGATGGTAAACATGGGTGTACGTTTAGAAGAAGCAGTTCGGGAAGGACGCTTGAACAAAGAACCAGAATCTTCTATTGGTCCAAGGAAGTATGGAAGTTCTTTCCAGAAGAAAAAGGATCAAGATGTCAGCAATGTCTTGCACAAAATCAAGAAGAAATTTCAACCTCAAGTTGCAGCAATAACTCCGGTTGTTAACTCAGCGCCAGCTTATCAACCTCAGGTCTCGCAACAACAAATTCAACAAAGGTCGCAGCAACCTCAGCAGCAGGTTCGACCTCCAAATTACAACAATCGGGCTCCAAGGTATCCTGCCTTTGACCCAGTACCAATGCCGTATGCGGAATTGTTTCCAACATTACTGGCAAAAGGACTCATTCAGACAAGGAGTCCTCCAAATCCTACAAACAGTTCCTCACCATGGTATAAGGCTGACCAATCTTGTCCCTATCATCAGGGGGCACCAGGTCACAATATTGAGAACTGTTTCTCTTTCAAGATTGACGTCCAACGATTAGTGAAGAGCGGAATGCTATCCTTCAAAGATACTAGTCCAAACGTCCAAGCAAATCCTTTGCCGCAGCATAAAGAAGCTTCAGTAAATCTGATAGATCAACACCCTAACGTCATTCAAATCTACGACATTCGTCAGATAGGGGAAAATCTTGTCAAGATGCACGCTAAACAAGCTGGGTACGGCCATGTACCACCTCACAACTACTTCACATGCGATATTTGTCCAAAGAATAATCAAGGATGTGCCGTAGTTCAAGCTGCATTACAAGAACAAATGGACTTAGGATGGATTCAACATATCCGAGTCAGAACTGAACATGACATCAACATGGTTCAAGGATGTCCAGGAGAATACAAAATCTACAAAGTTGAAGATCTTGAAGGATCGGTAGTCAGGTTCCATAAAACTTTAAATGGACTTGCCTACTTTGGAACAGATTTCCACGCTTACAGTAGATGCAGAATTTGTCGAAGAAATTCACAAGGATGTTTGCGTGTTCGCAACGACATTCAAAAGCTGATGGATGACAATACCATTACTGTTCTTGCCAACAGAGAAGATGATGAAGTCTTTACCGTATCTCCTCAAATTAATCAAGTTGAACCAATGCAAGTTAAGTACGATAGCAGGAAGACAGCAATTGCTCCATTAGTCATCTACTTACCAGGTCCTGTACCGTATGAGTCCAGCAAGGCTATACCATACAAGTACAATGCTACATTCATTGAAAATGGTAAGGAAATACCATTACCGTCTGTTGTCAACATTGCTGATGTTAGTCGAGTCACCAGAAGTGGACGAGTCTTCAACAGAACAACAGAAAATGTGGAGAAACCTTCGGAGGAAGTACCACATAGGCAAGACAATCATCCGACCAATGCTGTTCAAGCGAAAGAAAATGATGAGATCTTGAAGTTAATCCAGAGGAGTGAATACAACATTGTAGATCAATTACTACATACTCCGTCTAGGATTTCTGTCCTTTCCCTACTATTGAGTTCTGAAGCTCATAGGGAAGCTCTACAGAAAGTTTTGGAACAAGCTTTTGTAGAACCAAGTGTTACTGTAAGCCAATTCAACAGTATCGTTGCCAACATCTCCGCCGGAACTAACCTAAGTTTCTGTGATGAAGATCTTCCTGAAGAAGGAGTGGACCATAATCTTCCACTTCACATCTCAGTTGGCTGCATGGGTGATACACTCACAGGAGTCCTAATAGACAACGGATCCTCTCTCAACGTCATGCCGAAATCAACATTGTCAAGATTATCTTTCGAAGATTACCCTCTAAGAAAAAGTCATGTCATCGTCAAAGCATTTGATGGATCAAGGAAGTCAGTTTTTGGAGAAGTGGATCTTCCCATAACTATTGGACCTCAGACGTTCAAAATCACTTTCCAAGTTATGGATATTCCAGCACAATACAGTTGTTTGCTAGGTCGCCCGTGGATTCATGAGGCTGGGGCAATTACTTCAACACTTCATCAGAAACTGAAGTTCATAAGAAATGACAAATTGGTAACCGTATGTGGAGAACGAGCTCTGATCGTCAGCAACCTGTCATCATTCTCCGACATAGAACCAAAAGAAGTTGTTGGAACTAAATTCCAAGCACTTTCCTTGGACAAAGGAAAGGAGAAAGCAGCGTCTATTTCTTCCTACAGAGATGCAATCCAAGTTGTAAAGGATGGCACTACCAGTGGTTGGGGGCACATTAATATTCCTACCAACAACAAGAACAGAACAGGAGTTGGATTCTTTCCAACATCATCAAAGACTATTCCAGGAATTGAGGTAGTTCTTCCAATTCAAGAAACTTTCCGCAGCGGAGGTTTTCTTCAACCTGTTCAACAAACAGTCAATACCATCGGTACGGAAAACACCGATGAAGAGGAATGGCTATCCTATCTTAACAAAGCAGGATACATATCCCTATCAGAGTCTGAATCACCTTGCTGTTATCCGACTAAGGGATCTGAAAGTAAGACTCAACCAAGCAGTGATGAAGTTACTAACAGCTTCACCACCAGAAGTCATGGTTCATCAGAAGAAGTTCCTCCTATCCCCGAAGAAACTTGGGATACATTAGGAGAACCAAGCGGAAAATTCGACTACATGGTGAAATACTCCGCTCCTGAAAGTTCAAGAATCTCTCTTGAAGATATTGTTCCAACTGGATGGAACAGTGATTTTGAGTACCTCTCTCAGCCAAAAGAGATGTATAACCCTTGCTATTCATCATCATCGACTGGTGAAATCATCATTGAGGATTATATCCCCAAGTCACCTTCCGAGGCTACGGATCTAGAGTTCACATATCTAGTCAATGCCATCTTGGGAGAAGAGCAAGACCAAAATACAGAAGAGGATGATCTCGAAAGTGTCTCCGACAACGAGTCTCTCCATTCAGAAGATTGGAAGTTTCCTCAAAAGAAAGTTCGACATACTCCACTTGGAAATGGGTATGCTCACACCGCTCAGTCTGCTGAAGTAGAAGAAGATCGTCTGAGTGTTGCAAAGACAGTGGTTGGTAAATCAAGACCTACCACAGGCCAGCTTAAGCCTAAGGTTCCAGATTACTTAGTGCACAATGGGGTTCGCCACTATTGGACAGCTGTTGAAGTTACAACTGTTGTTCGCACTCCTAAGTAGGAACTTTCACCGTTATTTTGTCCTCTCACCATAGCCCAGGGTGAAGAGATGTTTCATAGGGCTTTGCATTTTACTATTTCTTAGGAAAATGTCCCTCTTTGCTTCGCCCAAAGCAATAGAGTTTTGTTTTATAGGGTCTTTGTTTCAAGAAATGACTGTCAATAAATAAAAATGTCATTTTGTTCCGTCGTTAGTTTTTCCTTTTCTTTTTTTTCGGAAATTGGTAATCCTAAAAAACACCCTTAAAAAACATCAAAAATTCCATTAACTGCATACACCGAGTCTTCCCTCGTTGTCTAAATAAAACTTATCACACATATGCAGATTAATCATAAAATACCCCGTTGAAACGTGCGACCGTATGACTTCTCCAAGCTTTGAGTTTCCTGTATTCGAGGCAGAGGAAGAAGAAGACGAAGAAATATCAAAGGAAATTTCACGATTACTTCAACAAAAGGAAGAGGCCATTCAGCCATACAATGAGCCTCTAGAGATCATTAACCTTGGTTCCGATGGAAACAGAAAAGAGGTTAAGATTGGAGCTTCGCTCAGTTCAGAGATCAGAGAGAGTTTGATACAACTGCTCAAAGAATTCTCAGATGTCTTCGCTTGGTCTTATCAAGATATGCCAGGGTTGGATACCAGTATAGTGGAGCATCACTTGCCATTAAAAGCAGAATGCCCTCCGGTCAAGCAAAAATTGAGAAGAACTCATCCGGAGATGGCCATGAAAATCAAAGAGGAAGTTCAAAAGCAGATCAACGCAGGTTTCCTCGTCACTTCAGAATACCCTCAGTGGTTAGCTAACATTGTTCCCGTTCCTAAGAAAGACGGAAAAGTCCGCATGTGCGTCGACTACAGAGATTTGAACAAAGCTAGCCCTAAGGATGATTTTCCTTTACCACATATTGATATGTTGGTAGACAGTACAGCAAAATCCAAAGTTTTCTCATTCATGGACGGATTTTCAGGATACAACCAAATCAAAATGGCACCTGAAGACATGGAGAAAACAGCTTTCATCACCCCCTGGGGCACGTTCTGCTATCGTGTTATGCCTTTTGGACTAAAGAACGCAGGGGCAACTTATCAAAGAGCCATGACTACGCTTTTCCACGACATGATGCATAAAGAAGTGGAAGTCTATGTGGACGACATGATTGCCAAATCAGAAAATGAAGAAGATCACATACAAAATCTGACAAAGTTATTTCAACGCTTACGGAAGTTTCAGCTTCGCCTGAACCCCAACAAGTGTACCTTTGGTGTCTACTCAGGAAAACTCCTTGGTTTCATTGTCAGCAAACGAGGAATTGAAGTAGATCCAGACAAAGTCAAGGCAATTCAAGAAATGCCTTCACCCAGAACCGAGAAACAAGTTAGAGGATTTCTTGGACGTCTGAATTACATCTCGAGATTCATATATCTCATGACTGCAACTTGTGCTCCTATTTTCAAACTTCTACGGAAAAATCAAAGTTGCGTCTGGACAGACGATTGTCAGAAAGCGTTCGACAGCATTAAAGAATATCTGCTCGAACCACCCATCTTGTCTCCTCCAGTGGAAGGAAGACCTTTGATAATGTACTTAACCGTCTTAGAAGACTCCATGGGTTGTGTCCTTGGACAGCAAGACGAGACGAGAAGAAAAGAGCATGCCATTTACTACCTAAGCAAGAAATTCACTGACTGTGAATCCCGCTACTCCATGCTCGAGAAGACGTGTTGTGCTTTGGCCTGGGCTGCCAAGCGTCTCCGCCAGTACATGATTCGACATACTACTTGTTTGATCTCTCATATGGATCCAATCAAGTACATCTTTGAGAAGCCTGCCTTAACTGGGAGAATTGCCCGTTGGCAGATGTTGTTATCAGAATATGACATTGAGTATCACGCACAGAAAGCCGTGAAAGGAAGCATTCTAGCTGAGCACCTGGCTCACCATCCACTCAATGGTCATGAATCAACCAGTTTTGACTTTCCGGACGAGGACGTCATGTACCTCAAGATGAAAGATTACGACGAGCCACTACCAGACGAAGGACCTGAGATAGGATCCCAGTGGGGCTTAATCTTTGACGGAGCTGTCAATGCTTATGGACGAGGAATTGGGGCAATCATTGTTACACCTCAGGGTACCCATATTCCATTTACTGCCAGATTAACTTTCAAGTGCACAAACAATGAGGCCGAATATGAAGCTTGCATCATGGGTCTCGAAGAAGCCGTGGATCTAAGAATTAAACACTTGGATGTATACGGAGATTCTGCTTTGGTCATCAATCAAATCAAAGGAGAATGGGAAACACGCCAACCAGGGCTAATTCCTTACAAAGACTACGCGAGGAGATTGTTACCATTCTTCGACAGGGTAGATTTTCATCACATTCCTCGTGAAGAAAATAACTTGGCTGATGCATTAGCCACACTCTCTTCCATGATTAGGATAAATCATTGGAATGACATTCCTCGGATCGATGTTATGCGCCTGGATAGGCCCGCTCATGTTTTCACAGTAGAAGCAATCATCGACGACAAACCGTGGTATCACGACATCAAGAACTTTCTTCAAAAGCAAGAGTACCCTCTTGGGGCGTCAAAGAAAGATAGAAAGACTTTGAGAAGGTTAGCTTGTAGATTCTTCCTGAATGAAGATGTTCTGTACAAGAGAAACTTCGACATGGTTCTGCTCAGATGCGTTGACAGAAAAGAAGCAGAAGTACTCATGAGAGAAATACATGAAGGTTCCTTTGGTACTCACACCAATGGACATACCATGACAAGGAAAATACTGAGAGCAGGATATTATTGGCTGACGATGGAGTCAGATTGCTACCAGTACGCAAAGAGGTGTCACAAATGTCAGATCTACGCCGATAGAATTCATGTGCCACCATCTCTTCTCAACATACTCTCTTCCCCTTGGCCTTTCTCCATGTGGGGAATCGACATGATTGGAATGATCGAGCCAAAAGCGTCCAACGGACATCGCTTCATCTTGGTAGCTATAGACTATTTTACCAAATGGGTTGAAGCAGCTTCATATGCAAACGTTACAAGACAAGTTGTCGTCAGGTTTATCAAGAATCACATCATCTGTCGCTACGGCATTCCTAGCAAGATAATCACTGACAATGGGTCAAATTTGAATAACAAAATGATGAAGGAGCTTTGTGAAGAATTCAAGATTGAACATCACAACTCATCTCCTTACAGACCAAAGATGAATGGAGCTGTAGAAGCAGCTAACAAAAACATCAAGAAAATCATTCAGAAGATGGTCATCACTTACAAAGATTGGCATGAAATGCTCCCGTATGCTCTTCATGGTTACCGTACATCAGTACGTACTTCGACTGGAGCAACTCCTTTCTCCCTTGTATATGGCATGGAGGCAGTCCTACCTATAGAGGTTGAGATTCCATCAATGAGAGTCTTGATGGAGGCAAAATTAACAGAAGCCGAGTGGTGTCAAAGCAGATTCGATGAATTGAACTTAATCGAAGAAAAGCGCATGACAGCTTTATGCCACGGTCAGCTATATCAACAAAGAATGAAGAAAGCTTTCGACAAAAAGGTTCGACCTCGCACAATCAAAGAAGGCGACCTTGTACTCAAAAAGATTCAATCTTTTCTCACAGATTCAAGAGGGAAATGGACTCCCAATTATGACGGCCCCTACGTGGTCAAGAGAGCTTTCTCAGGAGGAGCCTTAATACTCACGACTATGGATGGAGAAGAATTCACCCGTCCTGTGAACGTCGACGCAGTCAAGAAATACTTCGCCTAAATAAACAAAAGAACAGCTCGCTAAGTTGAAAACTCGCAAAGAGCGGCTTAGGCAAAAAAGAGCGTCTCGGTGAATCGAAAACCCGAAAGGGCGATTCAGGCAAAAGTTAGAGACATAAAAAATAAATAATCAATCCCGGTAGACTTAAAACCCGAAAGGGGTAGTTTACGCAAAAGTTAGGGATATATGGCAAGTAACTGTGTTCAGGACAAACTTGATCATCCAAAAATCCATAGCGGAGTATTCATCAGCAGTAGGTCATCTTCTACGAAGCACGAATACAGCGCAACTCGGAGTGGAAGGGAAAGATAACGGTCGTCACGTTTCATCGTAGCCCTTTTCCCGAAAAATTACCAATTTCCAACTTTGTAAATACTCCATGGAATCAAGCATTTGGCTGATTACCATTCCATATATAATAATTTGAGCCTTGTGCTTTCTTTGCAAATCGAGTCTTATTCAGTTTCTTGAAATGCATTTTAAGTTTAAACAGTCATTTTCTTGAAACAAATGTTTTCATAAAATAAAATGAATTTACTTGCAAAAAATAGAGGTGAAATTTTCTTTCTAAGGTTTACAAACAATAGGAAGAATGCAAACAGCTACTCCGAGAACGGTTGAGACTCCGGGAACCAAGATTTCCCCATGAGGTCGCTTTGCGAACATCTCCCGATGACGGATCTTCACTTCAATTCATATTACTCACTTCGGACAGCGGACAACTGATAACCAGGTATTCCCGACAGAGTTCGAACTACAAGAAGAGGACATCTTCTGATCAACAAGATTCAAGTCGTATCATAGGATTTTACATCCGCGACAATTCTATTCACTTTCACTTTACATTTTATATTTGTCATAATATTCATGCATACATTATAACTGCATAGTCGAGTCAGGCTTTGATCATGTGAATGCCCGAGTCATTAAAACATATACTCAAGATTCCCCTGCAAAGTTGTGAAAGGGTTTTTCTTCTTCATAAAGAAGGTTCATACACCCAAATTCCCCAAGCAAGTCAACAAATGGCAACCTCCTCCAAAGAGATAGTTTGTTCACTTTTGGAATTCCCCAACTGAGAATCTCCTGCAGAGCGACGCTCGACAATCTTCTTCAAATAAGATAGTTTGTTTCACATTTTGGAATTCCCCACAGGGTCAATGAGCGGTTCTCTTCTCCAAGAAGTGTGGATTCCCCGACATAATCGATAAGTGGTAGTTTTTCCTCCTGGAAAACAGTTTGGTATTTCCCCAGCAGGGTCAAGAGATGCCACTCTTCGTCAAAGGAAACAGTTTGGTATTTCCCCAGCAGGGTCAAGAGATGCCACTTATTCGTCAAGGAAAATAATTTGGGAATCTCCCCAGCAGATCGACAAATGATCCCCAGCGAAGTCAGTGAATGGCAGTCTCTTTCGGCAAAAGACAGTTCACTCACTTTTTCGGACAAAAATAACGAATGGCAGCCTTCTTCATGAAGACAGTTCGTTTTGCTTAAAGATGCCTCAACAAAGTCAGCAAATGGCAGTCTCTTTCGACAGAAGACAATTTGCTCGCTTTCTTTCACGACAGGGTCAACAAATGGCGGTCTCTCCCAGTAGAAGACAGTTTGTTCCCCTAGCAATTGGCAAATGGCAGTCTTTCCCCAAGGAAAGACAGTTTGTCTGTTAAAACATTCAAGAAATCGACGAATGGCAGTTTCTTTAAACATTTTGTCTGTTTCTGGGATGTTTCATCCCCTTCAGAGTTGACAAATGGCAGTTTTCCTCCTAGGAAAACAGTTTGTTAATTCCCCTCAGAGTCGACAAATGGCAGTTTTTCCTCTTAAGAAAAACAGTTTGTTGACTCCCCGGCATGAGTCGACAAATGGCAGTTTTTCCTCTTAGGAAAACAGTTTGTTGATTCCCTGGCATAAGTCGGTGAATGTTGGTTTTCACCCCGAAAACAGTTCGTCCGCTTTCAAGCAAAGTCATTAGCCCCTCAAAAGATCATGAGGCCATATGACATTCTTTCAAAGACGTCAAGTCAAAAGGAAAGATGGTGAAGTTTCTTTATTACCATCAAATGGTATCTTACCTCCAAGTGCTGGTAAGAAGTTTGATGAGGAAACAAACCTTTGAAGTTTCTTTACTACCATCAAATGGCGTCTCATCTCCAAGTGCTGATGAGAAGTTTGATGAGGAAACAAACCTTTGAAGTTTCTTTACTACCATCAAATGGCGTCTCATCTCCAAGTGCTGATGAGAAGTTTGATGAGGAAACAAACCTTTGAAGTTTCTTTACTACCATCAAATGGCATCTCATCTCCAAATGCTGATGAGAAGTTTGATGAGGAAACAAATCTTTGGAAATTTTCTCTTTATCTGAGATATTGTCCAAACACGACTGAGACCAGTTTCGAGATATGGACATCCGAAACGAGGGGAGGTTGTTTGCCTTTTTCTAAGTGTCAACACTTAGTTAAAGAAGATGGATTGAGCATTCTACACTGCCATCCATTCACCAGAGTCCACATCAAGTATTTCTACAGGAGTTTGTCTCCTCATACCCCGCCGAGTGTGACAACGGGATCAAGTTATGAAAGGATTTTATCAATTACAACATCTCAGGAGCGCCCAAAATTCGGGCATTCTTTGATATTTAAGTCTCTTTCACGCAGGAGAGATCGAGATATCAATCTCTCTCCCTCCAGATAAAAGAAACTTAAATAGGGGCATATGTCATACCCTAATTTTTGACCCCCCTGAGATGACATATCTTCAGGATTTTCATCAGGACAAAACTAGTGCCCAAAGCAGTCACTTCTTCATCTGGCATTTAATCAAGGATGTTCAAAGACAAGAAAACTCAGGCAAAGGATCAATCAGTAGAAGAATTAGTCTCTAACATAATCATAGGACTCAAGAGCTTCATTTTCTCACCCATGATTGGTTAGACACCCAGTCCTCTGAATACAGATTTACTCAGGTCACTAGACTAGGGTTTTTAAGCCTATCAAGGACTAAAATCAGGGATCACCTTTGGGAAACCCTAAAAAGCCCCAGGGGATCATTCAAAGACATCAATCATCTTCAAATAGCTCATATAACAAGATCCACTGGACATTACACCCCAATTCAAAGTCTACAGTCATCATTTTCATCTGGTCGACAATTAGGGTTTTGTAACCTAAATCACCAGGATAGTTGACTTTTAATCAGGGCATGGATCCAAAACTCAAGACATGATTCAAGAACCTCTACTACCTCAATATAACCCATTTACATCACTCACTTGAGGAGAAGATCTTGATTCTACACAAAAGTCCAAATCTCACTTTATCTGGAAAAAGTCAACTGTATGGGATCACCTTTGACTCTTAAGATTTTTGGTCAAACCATGACTTTCAAGGATCAATATCATCAATATATGGATATTAAAGTCATTTGACCAAAGAAATTCAAGAAGAATCTTCAAGGAGCAAAAAGTCGGGAATTAGGGTTTTTGAGGGCATTGTGGGAACTCAAAATTTCACCTACACAACTCAAAAAACTTCCAACATGAAAGTTGTAGATCTTGCAAAATAAAACAACATCTTACAACGGAACTTTTTTCAAAAGATCAATCATTTAAGAGTTTTGGAAATTTTGAAGTTTTAGGTCATAAACACTTAGAAAATTTTCTAAGTGTTTTAACCTAGTTTTCTTCCAACTTTGGCCTCATTTTTCACAAATTTGCCAAAGGATTCTGAAGAAACTCCAAACTAATGATTTGAAGTAGATGTTTAGGGCTTTCCAAATTGTGTTCAACCTTCTCCAAATTCATTTTGAGCTAGGAGTTATGCTTGTTCAAAGTTGGCCTCATGAAGTGAAATTATAGGTCATGCATCATTTTTGAACTTTGCAATTTTGTGCACATGACCTCAATTATGGATGCTACACGACCCATAACACATCTGAAAACATGCCATGCATTCATTTTCACCATGCCATGATAATTGAAGAAGATTCCTAAAACAAGAACATGTGATTATGTAATGATTACATTTGAGAATTTATGGCAAATTGATGAATCACCCAAGGAATCTTCTCATCAACCAATTAGAGCTCACTTTGTATCTGAAATGTTCCCTAAGATCAGATAGAATCAAAGGATAAGGAGCTGGCTCGAAAATGCAATGATCACACTTGGATATTCTTTGAAATTTCTTCATGGCTAAGAAACCAAATTCACTTCACTAAGCAAGCTCACTCTCTCAATCAGTACTGAATCATTTGCCTATAAATAGGAGAGCATACCTCAGTAGAAAAACACACCAAAGCAACCATATTCCTTGCTTTCTCTTTCTCTTCTCATGCTTATTGTTTTTCAAAGTTCTTTGGCAAGAAGAATCGTTTTCTTCAAACCAGAGCTTATCTTTGGAAAGTAAGCATGCTAACATCTCAAAGGGGATCATTTGAGGTGATCCAAGCACCTGGATCACTTTTGTAAGTGGAGGAACGCCATTATTGCTCTCACTTTGGAGCTGTTGCAGTTGGAGGTCCACAGAGCAATTCAGAAGGCTCCAAGCAAGGTTAAGCATCCAGGCACGTTATATAGGAGGTAGTGGAGCTATCCAGATGGTCGCAGCTCATCTGTAACTGCAGATTCATCATCCTCCATGTTCACTTGAAGCTCAAATCGAGGGAGGTCCATAGAGCAATTCAGGAGAATTAAAGTTACAATAAGCATTCAGTTAGCATCACTGAGTCCCAGGGAAGCTTTTGGGATCATTCATACAAGCTCAGGTGCTCTCTACCATCCTCACGACCTCCATTTTCAGAGGTAAGTTTCTGAACTCCACCTCTTTAATTTAAGCACTCTTTGTGATAAAGCTCGATTCTATCTTGTTCAGCATCATCAGAGGATTGAAAACCCTCTATCATCATTCATTTATTCATCTTGTGCATCATTTAATTTTAAATTTAGGGTTTATGTGTTCTTCGTGTTCATACTGAAATTCTTTAAGTACACTTAGAATAAATAAATTCTGAGATCATGATCATGTTCCTCGTTTGAAAACGAGCAAGTTTGATGTTTGAATCATTTAAAATGGTTGAGAGATGAGAGAGCTCAGAAATCCAAGATGGAGGAGCTAGAGGTTGAAGATGACAATGGTGGTGGGGCCATCTTTTTGAATTCTTAGGTTTAAGTTTAAAATAAATTTAGTGGTAGTTGTGTTATTTACGAATTCATCGTAATGGCTCAATGGTTACAGCGCGCGTCCAAAGTCTCCTCATGCCCAAGGTCTGGGGTTCGAATCCCCCTCGCCTCAGACCTTTTGATTTTATTTTCTTTTTTCCACTCTATGCACTAGACAACACACATATTGCAATGAAATCCCCTCTATAACACCATGCGCGCGTTGGCTGGTTGGTGTGTGTTTTGATTGTTGGCTTCAAGGGCGTGGGTTCAAACCATGGTGAGGCCAAAATATTATTTTTTATCACTTTTCCTTTTCATTTTCTTCACAACTTCACACAATTAATAAACTTATCAAATTAAATTATTTTCACTTCATTTTTCACACACTTGTTATTTAATATACCTATTTTATGAATAACCAAAAAAATCATAAAAATATTATTTATTTCATGTATTTTAATTAGGTTTAAAATAGTATGTTTTAAATGTTTTCTTAAATACTTTAAAATATATATATATTCATTTTGTTTTAACCTAATTACTTTGTGAATAATTTTATGATAAAACCCTATTTACTTAGGTTTTAATTAGGTATAGATTTCATCTTTGCCTTAATTAAGTTGACTTTTGTCAATTTGCAAAATTGTTTTCAATCTCCGATTAAACAGACGATTAAGGTTTTCAAACAACAAAACCTTATATCATTTCAATCATTTTCAACTGTTTCTCATAAACAGTAAATCATTTTCAATTGGGCCTCTAATAGAGTATAAGTCCCAACACCTTCTTCTCTTCTTAGCTTGTTTTCAAAACTGTATTTTCAAAATCTTCTTTCTGTTTTCAAAACATTCTTCTGGTATTTGAAGGGCATTATACCCGGTGAAACTCTTCAGATACCTATGTGACCTTTGTCCATCTTCACTTCTTCTGTTTTAAAAAAAAACATTAACTGTTTATCATACATATATTCAACTGTTATCCACCAATTACTGTTGAGGCTCTGTACATACTTCTTCAATGGCCTCCACTCCATCCAGGTTAGGCTTTACAAGCTTTCAATTTACAGTCTTTATTTAAATTACTGTCAAATATAAACTGTGCATATATATTAGTTTAGAACTACGTTTGAGTATAAACCCTAGGACAGTTAAACTATATATATATTATAGGAATATGACCTAGGATTGAGAATGTCTTCCCGGTGAAGGCTCTTTCCTAATTAGAGATCTGTAGTTCAAACCCCCAAGATGAATTATTCCCGGTGAAACATCTTGGCAAAAACATTAGAATCCAAAAAAATAGGACACATCCACCCAAAGAGGAATTATTCCCGGTGAAACCTCTTACCCATTTGCTTAGAGCCAAAATAAGTTCAAAACCACATAAGCTTTCTCTTGTGCTATAACAAGGACCCTCGATTAGCCTCCTCTTGGGCTTTGTACAAGGACCCACAGGCTTCTTAAAAGCATTTCCAGCTTCCTCTTGAGCTTGTATACAAGGACCCATCAGGTTTCTTATAAACATAGGAACAGGTCTTTAGTCACCTTTTAACATACCCTGGTGAGTTTCTTCCAATTTAAACCAGACTTTAAACAAGCTAAGTTTGTCTCAATTTTACATTGAGTACACCTTTTGGAAAGAGAGGCATGGATAGTCTCTGTCACCCTTATCTTCATTAATCTTCCTTAGCAGAGTCTAGGATCCATGTTTTGTTTATCCTCAGTCAGTGTCAGCCTTCATCTTGGGCTTTAAACAAGAAGTCTCAGTAGATAATCTTTCTGCCATCATTCTTTCAAAAACCCCTGGAAAGGGTTAGCCTCCACACATTCTTTCATTTTAACAAAAACCCCTGGAAAGGGTTAGCCTCCACACATTCTTTCATTTTAACAAAAACCCCTGGAAAGGGTTAGCCTCCACACATTCTTTCATTTTAACAAAAACCCCTGGAAAGGGTTAGCCTCCAAAATCACTTCTTCAAAAAACCAAAGATTCATTTCTCTTAGGAGATAATTTCCCCAAAAGAGTCAAAACCCCTGGAAAGGGTCAGCCTCCAAAAACATGACAAAAATCAGTCTTTTAACAGACAATTTCTCCAGCTTGAGTCAAAATCCCTGGAAAGGGTTAGCTTCCAAAAAAATCAGTCTTTTAATAAGTAAATCCTTCAATAGAGTCAAAATCCAACAAAAACAGTTAGCCTCAACCTTGGGCTTCATACAAGGCACCAAAACAATAAAACTCCCTGTTAATAGTCAGCCTCAACCTTGGGCTTTGTACAAGGCAGATAATAGAGTCTCCCCTAGTGAGTCCTTCATTATTCAGTAGCCACAACCTTGGGCTTTGTACAAGGCAGATAAACCATATTTCATGTGTCAAAGATTCCTAACATCTAGGATCTTTTCCTTATTAGAGTCATCCATACTCAGTTTATTTGAGAGTCCGCCACAACCTTGGGCTTCATACAAGGCAGAAAATAATGTTTTCCCTAGCTAGAGTCAGCCTCAATTCTGGGCTTTGTACAGAACACCAAATAAAATCCATCAAAATAGATTCTCCCTAAGTAGAGTCAGCCTCAATTCTGGGCTTTGTACAGAACATAAAAATCTCTTGTAAATTAATCCCCAGTGGAGTTTTCTCCCAGAGTCATAATCATAATCAATCAATCAAAAAGCCTCAAGCTTGGGCCTCATGCAAGCCAGCTAAAGTCAAATCTTTTATACAATAGATAGACATAGCTTATCTCTATAGAGAGATATTTTTACTACTCTACCACATTCAAACAAACAAACATTTCAACATTTCAATTTCAATTTCAATTTCAATCAAGTCTCCCATTTAGGATTTTGAAAGGCATGAGCTGGCACTAAAACCCAGACATGTGGTAACTTTCCCTAATTTGGATGAGCATCTTTCTTTCATTCAAGAGATACTAGCATACTTGCAAACACACAAGTAAGGTCACTCTCTTAATGAAATGAATCCAGTTATTCTGCCACTCTTTCAAAATGTTTGTGGTAGAATAGTACAAATACCTCTCTGTAAAGATGATTTCATGTCTCTTTACTGTAAACAGAGATTTAATTCAAAGCTTCAACCTTGAGCTTCAAGCAAGGAACCCAAAAATAATTAATAATCAATTAGTTCCCCGAACTACATTAAGCTCTGACTTCCATTAGGGATATGTAGGCATGAGGTTCACAAGGAACCTTAGCGAGCTAATAAAATACCAAAAATAGTCAGTCTGTCTGTCTGTCTTTCTTTTATTCAATTCAATTCCATCTCCTAACACAAAGGAGAAACTTTCCCAATAATCATTAGCAGCACAAACACATTTAGACACAGAGAAGGTTCCTGTAGAGTACTACAGATATGTAGGGTGTTTAAACACTTCCCTATGTATAACCGACCTCCCGGACTCCAGAATTTCTAATCTAGGTGAATCCCCACACTTAGCAAACTCCTAGGGTTTAGTTGAGATCTTTTTTTCCCTTTCCTACTCGTAGGACAAATAAGAAAGTTCGTGTGATATCGTAGGAAGAACTGAAATAAAATTCATCCCACCACGGGCGCATTCTCCTTCCAAATTACGCGTGAAGGGTCTAGCGTGCCGTCCTCCCAAGTGAAACGGGGAGGTAAAAAAAAACGACACCACAAAGAGATGGGTGAACAAGAAACCACTCCTGGGAATGATAAAGCCAATACTGATGAAGCTGCTACTGCAACGACAACGCAACAGACTATCATTATACCGTCCACAAACCAAAGCTTGCCTATATCACTTACTAGAGGAGAAAAATGCCCTGAAATAGAAAGATCCTCTCAAATATGTTAAATTAATGTTGGCTGAAAGGGAGTCTTCTTATGAAAAGAGCATCTCTGGAGTTTCAACTCATTCTGGCAATAGTGCCAGCGAGGCATCTTATGAAGACCTTCTTAAGCAAGTGAAGATAGTTATCTTCGAAGTTGATCTTTTCGAGAAGCTAAAGACGAATGTGGGTGCAAGTTTTAACATCAAACAACTGATAAACAAGATTGACATTACTGCTTGCCCCACTGATGTAGGCGAAGCCCTTGTTGACATCCAGCATCTGATAAATCAAATTCAAGCAGAACATAATAGGGAAGTGGATGTCAAGGAGAAAACCAAATCAGCTGAACAAGCCCAAACTGCTGAATTCGACAATGCGCTTCGAACCTTTGAGGCTTCTCAAAAGCTATTTGATTCTCAAAAATCAGCACAAACCTAGTTCGATACTTATACTGCTTCCGTCAAGCTTTGGGAATCCCAAATCGAAGAGTTGCGTAAGAAAATCTCTGATGCTAAAGCGAAACAAGCTGATATCTAGGGTTTAGATAACACCGAAGCAACTCGACTAGCCAAGCAGAGTGTTGAACACGTTGAAAGGGCTACTGCTATGGATGCAGAGACTGCGTGTCTTAAAGGAATTCAGACTGTGGTTCAATACAAATTAGGCTTGGCGAAGACGAAGTAAACCATATGAAGACCGCTATTCCCTTTTGATTTTTCAATTGCCTTTTTCTTTATTTTTATTCTTGAACTAACTTTATTTTTTGTAACCTACTTAAGACATAACCATTTTGGTGAACCTTTAGTCTTCCAATGCATTTATTATTTCAAAGTATGATGGTTATCTCTAGATTACGAATATCTGTAGGAATGGATGTTTCCAATAATCAATAAACTTTGACTAGACCTTTCAGTGACCCCTGCGTCCCTGATTGTAGGTTAATTATGACTCCCTATTTCCAAAGCGTCTCATTTAAGACGTGTGTGCGCCGGTTATTAAATGATTACACTTCAACTTCCAAGGCGAACATGCTGTGAACTTCACGTCTTCCTTAAAGAAAATCAACACGTGTCCCACTCATGCTGCGAAGCGTAACCAATCACTAACGTGGGTTATCCTTTCATCTCCTTCTCATTTTCCTCATATTATTTTTCAACATGTCTTCCTCTCACAGAGAAATCGTTCCTTCCATTCTCAAAGAGTTCAACACTTCTCTTGAAGATTTTAATGAGTATGGAGTTGATCTACCCGGCATGTTTGCTACACAAAACTTGGAACACTATCTCACCATCTTAGATGGTCCTGTGTATCCTGTCTTAGTTGCAGAGTTTTGGATGCATGCATGCATGCATCCAACTAGACCGGGAGGGAGAAGCCATTATCTTCTCTAAGATCTTTGGCTTTTCTGTAACACTATCTCTCTGAAACTCATTTCCAAAGTGATGAAGTGTGAGAATACTGGGGTTCTTGCTGAAGAATATTGCAACCTTTTCATTTCTGATGTCCTAAAAGGGGTATTCACTAATCCCACCAGTTCCTTCACTGCTTTCTTGGGAAGGATATGGCATCAATTTCTGGTGGGGAACTTTCTCCCACGAAAAGAAGATCAAACAAGAATAATGGTGGAGGATCTCCAATTTCTGTACTTCCTCCTTCTCAAGAAAAAGATCAACATACCTCTCACTGTCTTCAAACATCTCAAGGCAGAAATCCTAACTTCACCCAAGGGCAAAACTCTCTGCATTCCCTATGGAAGACTCTTGTCCTATATCTTTACTAAACTAGGCGTAGTTAGAAAACTACATGCAGCAGGGTTGCTTGACGCCTTGGAGGCTGAAAGTTGCCCCAGGCTGAACATAAGCGAGTTGTATCTTCAAAACAGTTGAAGACAACTTGTAGGATTTTCTTATAACATTTTGTAGTGTTGTTATTATGATGTGTTTTTGGTTTGATTGTATCACTATTTCCAATCAATGAACATCTTCCTTTTCGTCTACAATGCTAACTTGAAAATCTCTATGCTTCTTTATTTTGTATTCAACTTTTGTTCTATACATTAATTTTATTTAAGACAAAGCCATTTTGGCGAAGCACTTGCCATCTTAGCCATAATATTAGTCTTTAACTACTACGTTGTTGCAATTCCAACTTCATGCATAAATGGTTTATATTTTTTCAAATACTTCCCATTTACCTTTAGGATCCTTCGATCCTCTACTAATTCTTCTATCTCATATGCATTGTTTGAAAATGCTTTTAAGATTCGAAATGGTCCTTCCCAATTTACCAATTAGACTATGCATTATTGGCTTTGATAACATATATTTAATGACATCAAAATGCGAAGATACATATAAATCAACAGGTTTTATGTAATACTTGAGTTTAGTACAAGAGAAATGCAGGCAAAGACACAACTTTTCTATGGGAGTGTATCTGGTCTATGCATCATTTAAAACCCTGCTAAGATAATATATGGCTCTTTCGATGCCATCTTCATTTTCTTGTGCTAACATGCTACCTATAGTAGTGTCAGAAGCTGATATATATAATCTCATTGGCTTCTTTGCACATGGAGGGGACAAGATTGGCGAATTCGTCAGATATTGCTTGATCTTTTTGAATGCCTGTTTATGTTCATCATTCCAATTGAATTTCCCTTGTTTCAGACGTAGAAGGGGAGAGAAGGCTTGCGTACGACCACTTAAATTTGAAATGAACCTTCTCAGGAAATTTATCTTCCCTAGAAAAGATTGCAATTCCTTCTTAGTTGATGGCGCCTTGGTCTCCATGATGGCCTTCGTTTTATTCTGATTGATCTTTATCCCCTTTTTATGGACCACAAAGCCCCAAAAATCTCCAGTCTGCACAAAGAATGCACACTTGAGATGGTTCATCTTCAAGCCATGTTTCCTTATTCTTTCGAATTATTGGCTGGGATGGGTTAGATGATCCTCGTCTGATATAAACTTTATTACTATATCATCTATATAAACCTGCATAAAGGTTTCTATGAAATCATGAAAGACAGAATTCATTGCATGCTGGTATGTTGTCCCAACATTTTTTAAACCAAAAGGCATAACAATCCACTCGTAAGTGCCTATTGCCCCTAGACATTGAAAGGCTGTTTTGGAAACATCCTCTTCTGCAATGAAAATCTGGTTATAGCCAGAATATCCGTCGAGCATGCTAAGATACTCATAGCCTGCGACTGAGTCAACTAACATTTCTGCCACAGGCATTGGGTATTCATCCTTAGGAGTTGTTGCATTCAGATCACGAAAATCTATACATACTATTAAGGATCCATTTTTCTTAATTACAGGAACTATATTATCAATCCATTCGACATACCTTGTGGTCTGGATGAAATTGCAACGAATGAGCCTTTCGACCTTTTTTTAATTTTTGAAAGGACTTCTATAGCGAACTTCCTGGGAGTCTACTTGATGGGCTTCTTGCTATCCTTGATAGGCAGCTTTAGTTCGACCAGATCCCTCTTCAAACCAGGCATTTCATCATAATCCCTAGCGAAGCAGTCTTTGTTTTTCTTTAGAAGTTCAACTATCTTGTTCTTTAGCTTGGGGTCCAGTTTAGTGTTGATGTATGTAATTCTCTTTGTGGTTCCATCTCCGAGATCAACCTCTTCGAGTGGGTCCTGCGCTAACATCTTTGCACTTGATGATACTGGTGATGGTGGAGAAAAACACAAGAAAAGGGGGGATTGAATTGTGTTCTTTATCAATTAAAATTTACCTTTCTTTTTCTTTAACGTCTTTTCTTTCTTCGGTTTAATCATCTATTGGACTATGCTTTGATGTTGTGGAAGCATGAAGTGTAAAACTACATAACCAATAAGATGTTCATTTTAACTTCTAAGGATATCAGAACTTCTGACGCGTTCAGTACAGTTTTGCAGATTAAGGCTTGGATGTTCTAAGTTAAAATGACATGATCATAAAGTAAAAGACACATTCATTTTTATCCTGGTTCACCTTCTAACTAAGGCTACCTCCAGTCCACCTTCTTCAGGTGATTTTCCTCTCAACAGAGGTCTTAATCCAATATAACCAATCCTGATTACAACTGCACGATTCTCAGTCGTGACTAACCATCCTGCACAGCCAACTGCTGTGACTAACCAACTGGACAATGACCCATTCAATGATCTCCGCAAGATATAATGTCCATTGACTCAGGCACCCTGCACAACCAACCTGTTGTGACTGACCCTGCACTGCAAACCACTGTGACTAACTTCTGATAATGAACCGTTCAGGGATCCTGGCAGGATATAACGTTCATTTATCTTCTGGAGATTACATTTATGCTTCTTAGTTAAGCAGATTGTCTCCTATTCTAAGTTCATAATTTAAGATATAACACACTATGAGCAACAAATCTATGTGTTTTACATTTTGAATACAAGAAACATATGTCTTGCAGTCTTCTTGTCTTCAGCTTCTATATGAGATATTCGCTTTACTTATTGATAAGCAGAATTAGAATATTTGCTCCTTTTTGATGATTGCTTCTTCAATCTGATCTTCATATTCGTTCTTCTTTAAGTAGTTTAAGTGCAACAACTCTTATGTAAATATGCTTCTTTAATTATTTCCTTGAATATGGAGGTTGAAGTTTTGGAGCAATTACTTCTTCTTGTAAGACCATCTCCTTTAATTCTGATTAAGCATATGTTGAACATTTGCACGAGGAATTGATTGCTTCTTCAGAAATATCTTCATATTCTTTTCTCAGAATCTCATAAGGAGCAGCAGCTCTTATATCCTTTGATTATGTCTTCATCATCAACTTTTGATGCATCTTTAGTAAGTGTACTGCTCAGTTCTCTTGTGACGCATACTACTCATTTAGCAGGAACTGTTTGTCTTCTCTAGAGCTCTTCTTCTGGGAGGCTGATGTTAATAACGTTTTGTTTCATCATACACTTTATGTATGTTGCCTCTTGTGTAACTTCTGATACATGTCTTCAAGATTTCTTCTTTCATATTTACATGATCAAATTTTCATCTATTTGATTATCTTCTGAATTACTTCTTGATCTTCACTCTTGTAGATGTATCCTGGATACATACTCTGATGCTCATTCTAGATGCATACTCAGATACATACTAGAATGCATACCTTCAAGTATGAAGCTTTGATCTATTTATAGAGCTTGGTATGTTAGCCGTTGAGACTTGTTTGAATATCGCTTTGAAAGCTCTGTCTCGTATGATCCTTTGATGACAAGTGTTGCTCTCTGCAGAATCTTATCCTCAACATGATGACTACAGTTGATGGCGTGCTTCTTTGGTTAAGCTTGTCTTTTCAATGCGCTACATGTGGATTGCTTCTTCTTTCAGCCTTGGGAGTTGTTCCTTTTAAATGTTGCAATTTTTTTGCATGTGATGATGCTACTAACGGCTCTACCTTAGATTCTAAGCTCTTCATATTTTACTTAATTTGTGTGCTGAGCTGTAGCTTCTTCATTGGTTCACACGTGACTCTTTTGTTATTTGCTCTTTAAATCTCGCTTCCTTGTGTCTTCAGAACTTCTTGCTTAAGAACTCCTGATCTTCATACTTGTGTGATCTTCTGATTGTTTGCAAAGCTTCTTGAATAAGCTTGTTTTTCATCTTGCATGTTGTTTGCTTCTTTATCTGCTGTCTTTGGTAGTTGATGTGTTATGAATCAGAACATCTGATGAACGATGTTTGGCTTCTTCGATCTTCTGAATGTAGTTGTCGTATTCTTATTCTGATGAGTCATGTATATAACATAATATTTGCACACTTAATGAAACCATTAGTAATAAAATTGTTACTCACAAAATATATGTTCGTTATCATCAAAACCAGATTCTAAACATAGACTCTCAATCTTGTTCTAACAATTGGGTCTTTCTCGAATCCCAAAGGCTCTTCGTCATAGATAGCGTCTAGCCTTTGATTCGACGTATCTTCTATTACCTGTTCGTCGAGGTTGTTAGTGTGAAGCTTGCACCCTGGCCTGCATCATTTAACATGGCATTGTTGGCTTCGACCTCCATGTTGATCATCTCGGCTTCGAGAGCCGTTTTTCGCTTGTTTTTGGCCAGATAAGCCAAAATCTTTTCGAAGAACGAAGACTCAAACATAATTAGGGTTTTCGTCCCTGCCCGTGGGCCGTATTTCTAATGATTCTCCTTCTTCAGGATCTCCCATAATCTCTCGATCCCATTGAAACCCATTAGGGTGGAGAGTTAAGAAGTATAAAGCATTTTTATTTGGGGAGTAAATATCCCCAGTTGGTTGACACGGGCCTATATTCGCCAGATTTCTGTCGAAGTTAGCCTTATCCACTTGATTTACTTCACTCATGAAGTAACTCTGGTCAGCCTCTATGTTCTCCACCACACCGTCTTCTCTCCATATGGACACCCTCTGATGCATGGTTGAGGGTACTGCTCCAATCCCATGGATCCATTCTCTTCGTAGGAGTAAGTTGAATTGGCCTTCGTCAGTATTACCATGAACATTGTTGGTCTAGTGACTGATCCAACAATCAAATCTACCTGGATAACCCCCAGTGTCTGTCCTATTTTTCCTTCATAGTTTGACAGGGCCATGTTGTGGGGCTTAACATCTGTGTCGAACATGCCCAACTTCTTCAGCATAAACTGAGGCATGAGGTTCACTGCGGCACCTTCATCTATCAGCACTTTATTGATTCCATCCTGTTCGACTTTCACCCTTGTGTAAAGGGGTTTTAAATGACTTTGCATCCCCTGATGTGGTCTCTCAAATTGGGCATTTTACTCTTCGATAACGCTGTTACTAAGCACATAGTAACATACAGGTTTGTGCTTCGCCATCTCCGCTGCTTCGGTCTTGTCATCGTCTTCAATTTCAGTTTCCTGATTATACTCGTACGGTAGAACGGATACCACATTACAGTTCACGTTTAAAGATGATACTCCGTTTGAATCGAAACTATCTGTGAGCATCTCTTCCTCTTTATTATGTTCCTTCTGAATCTTCTGTTTCTCTTTATGGTCTTCAGAAGGAAATAATTTCCTTCCCACTGGAGGTTTTGTAGAATTTGTCATGTTTAAAGGAGCTTTCATGTTGCTGGATTCTCCAACCTCCATCGAAACTCTCTCTCTCTCTCTCTCTCTCTCTCTCCGCTTTTCTTAGTCTCTGGTGCCTCCTCTATTGAGATCTTGACATAGGATTTTTACCTTTGTAGTTCCCTAACCTGATAGCCTCCCTTTTAGTTGCTTGGAATTGTCTCCTGTAGGCCTAGGATGTTCTTCCTCCTTTGTCAAAATTTCTCCATTTGCCCTTACTCGACCCTGCCTGAGTCCACCTGTCCTCTGGGATCTGTGGTGGCAATTTGAAGGTAACTTTCCTAGCCTTTGGGTGGGGGTTGTCTTATCTTCTTGGAACTCCCCTTCTATCAAATATGTACAAATATGGGTTGCCTCTGCGTGCATCCCACCTTTGATTCAACGGAATCCTTTCGAAAGCCTCAGCCATCTTCCTGTTGTAGACTGCCCCACATCTGGGACACATCGAGCATTGAGTCTCATCTTTGTGGAAACGTACCAAAAATCCTAGCAAGCTTTCGCCTGGTTTGGGATATAATGCCAGCAACTGACTTTCTCTTTTCCAATTCCACTCAGTTTTGGTGTGCTGCCATCTTTCGTGGTTTTGTGCTACCCTTGGGCTCACCTGTATGCTACATCTTGGACATAGCAGCATATCGGAGCTTTGCTTGTGACACCTCCAAAGGTATTCCTTCAGAGTCTCGTCAACTTTAGGATAACGAGGATGCATTCCTTCTTTCTTCAAACAACTTTTTACTTCTTCCATTTATGGAGTGGAATGGCCTAGATTGACCATGTTGACGCCTAAGTTGGCGCCCTCAGCAATTGAGATTTCTTTAAATTTCTTCCTTAGGCCTTCAGTAGCCATAATCGTCTCCCCTTCAAGACCTTCAGTAGTCTTTGGTTCGACGTTAGCAACCTGCTTACCCTTGACAGTTGTTCCAAAGGTAACATCATCCTATAGGCTATCAGCAGCCTGCTTTCCAATTAGGACATACCCTTCATTCCCTGAAATCTCCTTTGCCTCAACTGCAACCATATCGACCATGTTGATATCGACAGGCTCAGCTAATTAGTGTCAACAATGTTAAGGGGATCATCATCCACTTTCATCTGTGTCGCACGCTCGCGAAAAATGAATAGAGTCGCCACCAATATATTTATCCCATAAGGGAAAGGAATATCAGAAAACCTAACAAAGGAAGGAACAAGGTCTTGCGACCAGAGAATCTAGGTACGGGAGTCGGTTACGCGAGGGGAAGGTATTAACACCCCTCACGCCCATCGTACTCGATGGTATCCACCTATGTTTGTTTCTATCTAAAGGGTGTATACTATGTCTATGTCTAAATGCGAAATGAATGCAAAATGTAGGGAAAATAAAGAATTGTACTCGCACGGGCCCTACCCCGCTGCCTACGTATCCTTTTCAGGAATCAGAGTTACCGTAGCTCGGCTAAAGATTTTCTGTTTGTTTTTGTGTTTTTTAATTGGGCGGAGTCAACGTTCGCGCTTTTGCATAAGGGATCGACCTAGGATGCGTACAAGCGGAAATGAAATTGCCCTTAAGTGCCAACGAGGCAAAAGAAAAAGAAATGATTGGTTTGTGTCTTTTAGGATAGATGAGTGGTGAACAGTTCCCAATACCGGGCCACTCACCACTTTCTCTACTTTGCTTTAGTCTGAACCATTGTTAGGTGTTTTAAGTGTTTTTGGTTGTGTATTTTTTAAGGGAAATTACTCTGCGATTCGAATCACATAAAAATGTATAATGATCGAGAAGCAGATTAGGGAATGAATCCCACTCACTTCCATCCCATTATATAATGTTTGAGAAACAGATTAGAGAATGAATCTCACTCGTTTCTCTCCCATTAATTAATGTTTGAGAAACAGATTAGGGAATGAATCCCACTCGTTTCTCTCCCATTAAGTAGTGACCGAGAAACAGATTAGGGAATGAATCCCACTCGTTTCTATGCCACTAAGCGATTGAGAAATAGATTAGGGAATGAATCCCACTCATTTCTCTATCACTTTCTTATTGTGATTCGCATCTTCCTTTTATTAATGTTTTAAAGAGTTGAAAAGAAAAGAATGCAATAGGGAACTAATCCTAAATTCTAATCTAAGTTGTCTATACAAGTCTAAATCCTAATGTTAACATGGGGTAGATTCTATAAGAAGCATACAAGTGGTATTAACAACATAGGCCAAAAATATGGCCAAAAACATGGTAAACACAATCACACAACATTTGTACAAAAATAGCATGGAGACGGTACCAAACATGAAGAAACAATTCAAGTATTAGTACAAAATAGTCTAAAAAATACTACTATTGTTTATGAGTTTTTATGAAGGAAATTATATGTCAAAATCAACCTAAACAATTCTACTATTTTTATGGCATTTTTATGGGGAAATTAAATGTCAAAATCAACCTAAAGTCTACTATTTTTATGAGGTTTTTGTGAGAGAGAGATGGATTCTAAATCAAGCGAAAAAAGAGACCAAAACCATAAGCCTAAAACTAATATTTTTTATGAACATTTTTTATGTCAAAATTAGTATTAAAGCCTAAAAACAATAGGAAAAGCTAACATTTTTTATTGCATTTTTTTATATGTCAACTATTACCTAAAAATCTAACAAAATTTTAATGGTGATTATTGTTTAAAAAGGGATAGAAAAAACTATGTAAAAAAACTAAATCTACACATGAATTAATGGATCGGGGGGGTTTAATGAATGAAATCAGGGTGCAGTGTCAGTAAACAGGCGCAGGGCCCAGTAACATTGGCCCAGAGGTTTTTTTTGTTGTTGTTCAGATTTTTATGTCCAAAAAGAGTGTTACGGGCCTATGGGGGTGTATATACAGATTCGGCCCAGGGAATTATTTCAGATTTTTAATAATTGATTCAACTAATCTCCAATTAGTAATAATTAAAATCAGTTTTATTCAACTAATTGAAAACATGTTAATCAAAATCAAAAAGGGGAAATAGGGTTTTTACATGTGACGTTTGAAATTACCTCAACCAGATTTCTCCTTCTTCATCAGAACCACACGGCGGCTGCCTCCACCTCCGATCAGCTTCGACGCCATCACCAAAAATCACCACCGTATCCGCTTCACACTCTTCTCCAGTCTCTCTCGTACACTTTCTCGATCTCAAACTGTCTTCGCCGTAGCTCTCTCTCTCTTTCGGTTCCCTCATCTTCCTCTTTCGATTCAATCTCGATTTCGCTCACCTCTCATCTTCTTCTCCGTTTCGCGATCTGAATCTTGGCGCGGTGGTGTTGTTGCAGTCGATGGTGATTGATGATGATGAACGATCAAAGTTGTTGTGTTGCAGAGCTTGCGCTTCAGAAAAGATGATGATCGAAGTTGTTTCGTGGTGATTGAAGAATGAATCGATGATGATGAAGAGGTTCTTGAATCTGAAGTTTGGTTACAAATTTGGTAGAAGTGAGTTCCCTCTTCTTTCTGTTATACGATTTTCTTGCTTCTTTCTCTTTTGTTATCGATTTCCTCTTCTGCAAATTTGAAGTTGGTGGGATGAGGATGAAGGTCGGATTATGCGGAGATTGATGATGGAATCTTCTGGTTTTTTGTTATAGGTTGAAGATGAGGATTATAGAGATGGAAACAGAGTGGTGAAGAGTCCTGAATCGATTGAAGAATGGATTGAAGGATGGTGATGAAGCTCTTGAAGGTGGTTGCAGAATCGGATTGAAGTGAGTTAGAGATAAAGAGGGAAGATTGAGAGGTTGAGGAAGAATCGATGATGAAGATTCAGAGTTCAGAGAGTGTGAATGGTGTGTAGTGGAAGTGCGACTCTGAAAATGAAGGGTGAAAATGGGAGACAGAATCGAAGAAGAAAGTTGAATGAATGAAGGCTTGGATTTATATGAGTATTCAAGGTTAGTCCTCTCTGAATTTCTTCTGTTTTTTTTCTGTGTGTTAGAAGGTTAGTTATGAATCTGGTTTCTGTTATGAGAGTTGGTTGGTAGTTAGTATGGTTAGAAAGTTTGTTATGAATTGGTTCAGGATTCTGTTAGGCTGTTTAGGAAAGTTAGTTTAGGTGGTTAGAGATTATACTAGGTTGTTAGAGGTTGGAAGTTCTGTTACAAGGTTGGTTAGAGGGTGGTTATGACAGTTAGCTGATTGGTAAATGCTGTTAGGAATCGGTTGTAGAGTGAAATGAAGAATGTGAATTTGGTTTATCTGTTTTATACTGATCATAGAACTTTTTGTGCAGCTTTGGAGTACTGAACCGTCTTATATATTGCTGCAGATTTTATTTGTATGATGGAGTTAGCCGGTCTTGGTATTTTATCACTGCGGTTCAGCTTCGGTTTACAAGTGCAAGGTGGAGTTTGGACTGATATAGTGCAGGTATGGCCATGTATAAAATCAGTTAATTGCGTAACTAATGTTAGACATGAGCTTGGAGTCTCTGATTTTTGTATTACTCTCCTTTTCCTTTGATTTTTCGTGATGCAGCTTTTCTAATTCTTCTCTTCCGACATGTGTTTCCGGCTCGGTTTTTATCGAATGCAAGCTGTGGTTTTTTTGAACTGTTATTTGGACTGTGAATAAGTGGAACTGGTTTTGAATCTTGCTGGGCTGAGATTAACAAGGGCTTTGATTTTGAATGGATTAGGATGATGCTTTTGCTTGCCACTGTTGCAGGACTTTCATGTTTTTTTTCTTATTTCAATTCTGAGAAGCATTGTTTTTTGACATGTTCGGTGGCTGATCCTTGACTGTTTGTTGATTAATGTACAGGTTCAGCATATGGCTTTGTGATGTTAGAAATTTGGTGAAAATGGAGGTTCTTTTGCAACAAGAAAGCAATAAGGTCTTGGGTGAAGGAAACTTGAAGCAATAGAGTAGGGAATAGGTTTAGGGATTTCTGTATGTAATATTCTTTGATGTTGTAATGTATGTGGTGGCAACTGTAACGTGGTTTCGAATTATGAGAAAGTGTAATGAAAATGTCTAAGAACTCTAATTGGTGCAATAGCTGATAATGCAATGTTTTTTTCTTTTTTCAAATACTCATTCCCTCCATGTGCTGAACTGAACTTCCACCCTATCACTTTATTCTTGCAATACTTGAATCAAATGGTATCATGATAAGGTGGAGAAAACCAAAGTAGCTTTGTATGGATTTTTGGTCAAAAAGTCAATCTTCACATGGTTGACTTTGACTGAAAGTCAAACTTTTCATCAAATGCTTTTAAATCTTGGGAAGACCCATAAATCACATGCACCATTCCAATCCCCGCTACGAGGCCAAGCTCAGTGACTTGTACTCTTACTCCATGATTATTTGAAAACCTCAATAGAAACAAACCTGCACAAAGTATGAACTTCAAGCCATGTGAAACCTCAGCTCTACCTACGACCTAGATCCCTTGCCAAGTTTATTGATTAATGATGCATGTTATGTCAATGACCTAATGGGAGGTATGTCCATGAGACTATGAAATGCATAAGCCTAAGCCAGATAAATTAAGGGGTAGGACAAATTTGGGGTATGACAGCTGCCCCTATTTAATCGTCTTAAACCTGAAGGTGAGATTGGCGCTAGCCTTTTGAGCACTCAAGGTAGAAGAAGATTAAATACCTAGACCTCAAATTTGTCTTGAAAAGGAAGTGTAAGTGTTTATCCTTATTTTTTTATTTTTGTTTTGATATCTGCTGGGGAAAGAGAAATTTTTGTTTTTTATGATGGAGGGATTTATGGTAAGCAATAGTTGGATGGTGATAGCTTGTAACATAGCCAAGGTGCCAATACAAGGTTCTCAAAGGAGGTGGTTGTTACGTGGAAGTGGTCGGAGCAGAAGTATGTCTGGTGGGAAGGTAAGATAGACAAGTGTTTTAAAGTAGATACAGACGAGTATCGACAGAATGACACATACGAGCATCAAAAGGGAGGTACAGACGAGTATCGAAAGAATGACACATACGAGCATCAAAAAGAAGATACAGACGAGTATCGAGAGAATGACACATACGAGCATCAAAAGAGATACATACGAGTATCGAAAGAATGACACATACGAGCATCAAAAGAAGATACAAACGAGTATCGAAAGAATGACACATACGAGCATCAAAAGGAATAACACGGACGAGTGTTTGAATCAATACAGACGAGTATCGAGAGAAGGTACAGACGAGTACTAAAGAAACGACACAGACGAGCATCGAAAGAAGATACAGACGAGTACCGGGAGAGGATACAGACGAGTATCGGAAGAAGATACGGACGAGTATCGGAAGAAACGACACAGACGAGCATCGAAAGAAGATACAGACGAGTATCGGAAGAAGATACAGACGAGTATCGGAAGAAACGACACAGACGAGCATCGAAAGAAGATACAGACGAGTATCGAAAGAATGACACATACGAGCATCAAAAGGAGATACAGACGAGTATCGAAAGAATGACACATACGAGCATCAAAAGGAGATACAGACGAGTATCGAAAGAATGACACATACGAGCATCAAAAGGAGGATACAGACGAGTATCGAAAGAATGACACATACGAGCATCAGAAGGAGATACAGACGAGTATCGAAAGAATGACACATACGAGCATCAGAAGGAAGATACAGACGAGTATCGAAAGAATGACACATACGAGCATCAAAAGGAAGATACAGAAGAGTATCGAAAGAATGACGCATACGAGCATCAAAAGGGTGATACAGACGAGTATCGAAAGGATGACACAGACGAGCATCAAAAGGGAGATACAGACGAGTATCGAAAGGATGACACATACGAGCATCAAAAGGAGGATATAGATGAGTATCGAAAGAATGACACAGACGAGCATCAAAAGGGAGATACAGACGAGTATCGAAAGAATGACACATACGAGCATCAAAAGGAGATACAGACGAGTATCGAAAGAATGACACATACGAGCATCAAAAGGAGATACAGACGAGTATCGAAAGAATGACACATACGAGCATCAAAAGGAGATACAGACGAGTATCGAAAGAATGACACATACGAGCATCAAAAGGAGATACAGACGAGTATCGAAAGAATGACACATACGAGCATCAAAAGGAGATACAGACGAGTATCGAAAGAATGACACATACGAGCATCAAAAAGAAGATTTAGATTTAAGATTTTGGGCTATTGGACCCACTGGGGATTGGGACTTGGATTTGAAAATGGTGTGCCTGGACGAGAGGCGGGGGACGCACAACACAGGGGTTGGATCTGAAAAAATTTCCCGTACGAGGGAAGGGATCACGGAGACTAGGGACGACTAGGCTCGACAATAAGGTGACAGTAACCACGGGGGATTACGGGGATATTGATGCTGACGAAGCATAAGAGTTACATTGATCCCTCAGGCCAAAGGCGGGGTGTAACTCTTCAAGAGTGGCAATCGTTCGAATTGCCACACACCAAGTATGGTTTATTCAAACGATTGAAAAATGAGAAGGGTTGAATACTCACCCTCATACGCACTCTAATCTTCGCGCAGCGTACGGGAAATAACCATGACAAGACTAGAGACGACTAGACTCGACAAGAAGATGATAGTAACCACTGGGGATTACGGGAATATCGATGCTTACGAAGCATAAGAACTACATTAATCCCTTAGGCCAAAAGGCGGGGTGTAATCCTTCAAGAGTGGCAATCGTTCGAATCGCCACACACCAAGTATGTTTAATCAAACGATTGAAAAATGAAATGGGTTGAATGCCCATCCTCATTCACACTCTAATATGCACGCAACACACGGGAAATAACCTCGGAGACGACGATTCTGACGAAGAAAGACATTGCATCCGATCCATATTGGGGAGATTTCTTTTGGGGATGGAGGATACCAAGTATCGGCACCGTGGCTTGGGGAGATTTGTAGTGTAGTAGCAGATATCAATCGAAGTATGTAAGGACAACCTTTTATGTGGGGAGGTATAGTTGTCTTGAATGGATGCTGATTTGTATTATCTGGCTTATGCTTTGTATGCATGTTTGAATTTTCCTATGGCGTAATGCTCCATGGATATGCTACGCTTTTGAGGATGCAATGTTATATGCAGTGAACACTATATGCAGGATGCCAAATAAAGGCATTAGTGAGGTAAACACCAGGGAGAACACCCTTGGCATTAAGGACCATGTAGAGGTGCCAAAAGATATTGGACTTTTGACTTATAAGAGCACACTCTTGTTGTTACCTTCCAGAACGTAGAATGACTTTGGACTTCTCACCATGTGCCACTGCTTGGAAGATTTTCAACTTGAGGAGATTCCCTCAATTCACCATGTTGGGGATTATCCGAATAAGGGCACCAGGTTGGAGAAATGGAACAACTCTCAGGAGAAATAAACTCCTGTGCTTGGGGAGAGACCAAATTTCTAGGAGAAATAAACTTCTATGGTCATGGAGAGACAATAAAACTCAGACGATTGTGCCCCAAGCTTCGTGACTTATGGAGGAATTTTCCCTAAAGGGTCCTTGGAGAGATTTGTCGAATCTCGACGTAACTGCCCCATATTGGTTGAACTCAAGAGAGATTCCTCGACTTGATTGCCCCAAATTGATCAAGGCTCGAAGAGATTTATCGACATGATTGCCCCAGATATGCTGAATTTGATAGGTCAAACCTTGATTCAATTGCCCCTGATTGGGTACATCTTACTAGAGTCCCCAAGCTTTCTTTGTTTTGAGGTCAAACAAACATGGGAACAACTTTACCACGCTCAACGGAGTCTTCAAACTCTTACCCACAGAATGCATCAACTGTTCATGTCCAACGGATTTCTTTAGAGAACCTGCCCCTTGATGGTCAACATTTGAGATGGTTAGCTTTTCCTCCTCGGAGTTCTCAAGTCTCTCGTACTTTGACATAGTCAAGTTATTCACTGATTCTCACCATGGTAATTTCCTTGATGTTAAGCACATATTTGTATGCAAAAGAATGTTAATTCTAAGAATGATAATTCTAATGCAAAGCCCATGTTAGTCTTGAAGTTGTAAAACTTTTTATGAAATGAGGTTGCGACCTCTTGTGACCGAATCACTAGTTGACACAACCTCGATTTTTGCATATGGAAGATAAAGCAAACGTACGATACCAACATGGATATGAGTCTCGCTTCATTGGGAGTCAGTTAAACACTATCCCTTCGGGGTGCGCTTTCAAAATAAACCCTACTTCAATTAGGACTTTTAAGGGTTGTAACTTGGCCGGGTTCACAGTTTTAGAAACAAAGTTTTTTTAGGCTCAAAATTATTTGTACCCACCCCCTTCATGATGTTCTCCAGTCCTATGTTCAGTTAACTCAACATGAGCGTTCATCCCTCACAAGGAATTTTGAGACAGTTGAAGAACCAATGAGCTTCTTTGGACATGGCAGTCACTTCATCTTTCACTTTTGGTGTCTGATCACACGACTTTGTTCTTTTGATGTTTTTCGCTTCTTTGCTTTTCTCTTTTTTGTTTCCCTAACTTTTGCCTGGACAAATTCTTTTGTAAATTTTTGAAGTCCAGCGGGATGCCCTAACTTTTGCCTAAGTCACTTATTTTCGTGTTGTTGACTTAGCGGGCTCTCTTTTTTCTTTTGTTTTTTTTTGAACAAGTCGTGTGATGTTGCGTTGCTTTCGATTTGTTTGAAAGATTGTGGTTGCCTCGTTCCTTTGATTTGATGAAGGATTACCATTGTGGTACCGTCATCTCTTGATCTCTTGATGGAATTAGGATAATCATTGCGGTTTTGACATTCCTCAACCTTTGGAAGGATAACCATTGTTGTATCCTTAGATGCATACCCTTTTGGTGAGTTTTGAACACTCAATCAAGTTAAATGAACACTACCCTACCCCAAGGTTAAATTAAGGGTTTTTATGATTAGAAAAGAAACTCCTTCTCCAAGGCTCAAAGGGGTTGTCGAGGGTGTATCTCCCTTATATCTCCGGTGTTTAGGGATTTGAAATAATGCCTGTACATCCTCAGTAGGGTTTTATTCAAAAGTACACAATTGGAGATTTTGCATTTTTATTTTTCATCATTCTCCCTCAGCTTCTTGCCTACGCAAGTGATTAGTAAAGTTGATATCGTAATGCCAAAAACATTTTTATGAGTGAAAACGAATGGATTGCTTCAAGACAAACATAAACAATGTATTAAGATTTTCATTCAGAAATTAACAAGTTTTTACATGCGATCAGTGCTTAAACAAACAATGAAATGTTACAAATGAGAATGCAATAAAGAAACTAAATGGCCGCCATTGTTGAGGAGACTTGACTCCGTCTGGACTTATTGCTCTCAAATACTCTCTGCAGTTCCTTCCAAACTCAAACTCTTCAGATTACTTCAAAAGAAAACCTCAACAAGTCACCCATGAGTTGTAAACTTTTGCCTTGCTTTAGGGATTCGAGCAATGCGAGTGATGCAATGCTCAAGATAAGAGTACGTCTTGCTTATCCCTCGTGCGGGAGCCCCAAATATAGATGTTGGAGAAGTATTTGCCTTCAAACAAGGAGGAACCTTGTATGGCCATCAAACTGGGGAAACTTGTTCATGATGAAGAAGGCCCGATACACGAATCTTAACCAACTGAAATTCCAACAAACAGGGAAGCAAATGGGCGCCAGGCAATAGAATCATATCAACTTGTTTCTTATATTCTTCTTGTCTCTGTTAACAAGCAAAGGCCACTGAGAAGGAGATTATGAGAAAAGGCAATTGAGATATGGAGCAGAACCTTGTGCGAGAAACATTGTGTAGAACACTCTTGATTACCACCTGACAGAAGATTATGGTGAAGTCGCTCAAGAACTTGTGATGCATTTAGGGATTCGAGCAATGCAAATGGCGCAATGCTCAAGATAAGAGTACGTCTTGCTTATCCCTCGTGCGGGAGCCCCAAGCAACTTCCAAACATGTACAAGAGGTGATTACCAATTTAGCTTCATTATCCAAACCATTCGGAGTGAGAGTAAATGACCCTTGGTATCAGGCACAAACCAACAATATCTAAATCAGCGGAGTCATGACCTTTTCTATGACTTCCAACCTTTCGTCCAAGAGGTGAAACCTTTTGTTAATTTCATTATTCGGAAACTTGAAGACTTCAATTTCCAAATTGTTCTCATGATGCGTTTCCTCCTTACCAAGGATAGGAACCTCAACAGTACTTCAAACATTCTGATTCATAAAACCTTCTCATGGGTGAGATTAAAATTTGCATTTGGCCTTTGAGGAACTTGTCTCAATTCTTCTTGTCAAAGAGAAAAGGCTTGAATAACCTCCATACATTGATTCATGTTAATCCCCATTTCCGTTCTTATCTCAGTCAAAACCCCACAGAGTTGTTCTATTGTTAACTTTCAAGCACATAACGGTGAGAGGTCAAATCTGTTGTTGATGTCAAAGTCTGAATAGAAAGGGCTCCATAAGCTTTTGAAAGAACCATGAAATGCTTGATAGTATGAATGCATGTTTCATTTATGAGAGATCCTAAAGTCTTTTCACACTTTCATTCTTCTTTTTTGGAATCAAAGCTTCTCTTTTTTTTTTGTATAGAATATCTTTTCTTTTCTTTTTTGCTTTTCTATTTCCTTTTCTTTTACATATCTTTTCTTTTCTTTTCTTTTTTCTTTTTTTTTTTGGAAATAGACTTTAGGATCTTTCATAAATGGAGTGGACAAAGCAATGATGTTATGCAATGCAGAGGCATGGGATCAAGGTCCATATAATCTTAGTAACCACCATACAAACTTCTGAATAACTGATACAAGTCAAATGTCACAGGATCAAAGGTCCGACACCTTTTTGAATACCAGGAAAACCAATAGTCACCAACAGAACAGAATAGTCACCAACGGTACCTGTCATGTATATCCCACCCCACTCACAGGTGAATCTAGGTTAAGGTAGGTCAATGGCTTCCAGCGTTATCAGTTCTCCTGAAACACCATCATTGTCGCAAATACATGCCAACAACGGTATCTCATTTGAACCTCGACTGGTCGTGGGTCTCATGATCGCAATCAACAGAACCTGACATTCTGTTGGCGTCATGACTATCCACTCTATCCTAGGTATCCTATGTGTCAACTCTGGCCTGGGTATTGGGCCTTTTACCTCATAGAACATCCCACCCAACCTGCAAACAGTGAAAATATGTGGCCCCCACGGGGACCCATAATATAGTCCAGATGCATGCGGAAAGTAAACATGATATGTAAGCAAGAAATAAACATGATATGCAAGCGTATATATACAAATGATGCAAACATATAAATAAACAAAGAAACACCCAATAAAAGAAACAAACAAAGGCTAGGATCGACTCGCTAAGAATGGACCAGCACAGGTCTATCAACCTCCCCAGCAGAGTCGCCAGCTGTCGCACGCTCGCGAAAAATGAATAGAGTCGCCACCAATATATTTATCCCATAAGGGAAAGGAATATCAGAAAACCTAACAAAGGAAGGAACAAGGTCTTGCGACCAGAGAATCTAGGTACGGGAGTCGGTTACGCGAGGGGAAGGTATTAGCACCCCTCACGCCCATCGTACTCGATGGTATCCACCTATGTTTGTTTCTATCTAAAGGGTGTATACTATGTCTATGTCTAAATGCGAAATGAATGCAAAATATAGGGAAAATAAAGAATTGTACTCGCACGGGCCCTACCCCGCTGCCTACGTATCCTTTTCAGGAATCAGAGTTACCGTAGCTCGGCTAAAGATTTTCTGTTTGTTTTTGTGTTTTTTAATTGGGCGGAGTCAACGTTCACGCTTTTGCATAAGGGATCGACCTAGGATGCGTACAAGCGGAAATGAAATTGCCCTTAAGTGCCAACGAGGCAAAAGAAAAAGAAATGATTGGTTTGTGTCTTTTAGGATAGATGAGTGGTGAACAGTTCCCAATACCGGGCCACTCACCACTTTCTCTACTTTGCTTTAGTCTGAACCATTGTTAGGTGTTTTAAGTGTTTTTGGTTGTGTATTTTTTAAGGGAAATTACTCTGCGATTCGAATCACATAAAAATGTATAATGATCGAGAAGCAGATTAGGGAATGAATCCCACTCACTTCCATCCCATTATGTAATGTTTGAGAAACAGATTAGAGAATGAATCTCACTCGTTTCTCTCCCATTAATTAATGTTTGAGAAACAGATTAGGGAATGAATCCCACTCGTTTCTCTCCCATTAAGTAGTGACCGAGAAACAGATTAGGGAATGAATCCCACTCGTTTCTATGCCACTAAGCGATTGAGAAATAGATTAGGGAATGAATCCCACTCATTTCTCTATCACTTTCTTATTGTGATTCGCATCTTCCTTTTATTAATGTTTTAAAGAGTTGAAAAGAAAAGAATGCAATAGGGAACTAATCCTAAATTCTAATCTAAGTTGTCTATACAAGTCTAAATCCTAATGTTAACATGGGGTAGATTATATAAGAAGCATACAAGTGGTATTAACAACATAGGCCAAAAATATGGCCAAAAACATGGTAAACACAATCACACAACATTTGTACAAAAATAGCATGGAGACGGTACCAAACATGAAGAAACAATTCAAGTATTAGTACAAAATAGTCTAAAAAATACTACTATTGTTTATGAGTTTTTATGAAGGAAATTATATGTCAAAATCAACCTAAACAATTCTACTATTTTTATGGCATTTTTATGGGGAAATTAAATGTCAAAATCAACCTAAAGTCTACTATTTTTATGAGGTTTTTGTGAGAGAGAGATGGATTCTAAATCAAGCGAAAAAAGAGACCAAAACCATAAGCCTAAAACTAATATTTTTTATGAACATTTTTTATGTCAAAATTAGTATTAAAGCCTAAAAACAATAGGAAAAGCTAACATTTTTTATTGCATTTTTTTATATGTCAACTATTACCTAAAAATCTAACAAAATTTTAATGGTGATTATTGTTTAAAAAGGGATAGAAAAAACTATGTAAAAAAACTAAATCTACACATGAATTAATGGATCGGGGGGGTTTAATGAATGAAATCAGGGTGCAGTGTCAGTAAACAGGCGCAGGGCCCAGTAACATTGGCCCAGAGGTTTTTTTTGTTGTTGTTCAGATTTTTATGTCCAAAAAGAGTGTTACGGGCCTATGGGGGTGTATATACAGATTCGGCCCAGGGAATTATTTCAGATTTTTAATAATTGATTCAACTAATCTCCAATTAGTAATAATTAAAATCAGTTTTATTCAACTAATTGAAAACATGTTAATCAAAATCAAAAAGGGGAAATAGGGTTTTTACATGTGACGTTTGAAATTACCTCAACCAGATTTCTCCTTCTTCATCAGAACCACACGACGGCTGCCTCCACCTCCGATCAGCTTCGACGCCATCACCAAAAATCACCACCGTATCCGCTTCACACTCTTCTCCAGTCTCTCTCGTACACTTTCTCGATCTCAAACTGTCTTCGCCGTAGCTCTCTCTCTTTCGGTTCCCTCATCTTCCTCTTTCGATTCAATCTCGATTTCGCTCACCTCTCATCTTCTTCTCCGTTTCGCGATCTGAATCTTGGCGCGGTGGTGTTGTTGCAGTCGATGGTGATTGATGATGATGAACGATCAAAGTTGTTGTGTTGCAGAGCTTGCGCTTCAGAAAAGATGATGATCGAAGTTGTTTCGTGGTGATTGAAGAATGAATCGATGATGATGAAGAGGTTCTTGAATCTGAAGTTTGGTTACAAATTTGGTAGAAGTGAGTTCCCTCTTCTTTCTGTTATACGATTTTCTTGCTTCTTTCTCTTTTGTTATCGATTTCCTCTTCTGCAAATTTGAAGTTGGTGGGATGAGGATGAAGGTCGGATTATGCGGAGATTGATGATGGAATCTTCTGGTTTTTTGTTATAGGTTGAAGATGAGGATTATAGAGATGGAAACAGAGTGGTGAAGAGTCCTGAATCGATTGAAGAATGGATTGAAGGATGGTGATGAAGCTCTTGAAGGTGGTTGCAGAATCGGATTGAAGTGAGTTAGAGATAAAGAGGGAAGATTGAGAGGTTGAGGAAGAATCGATGATGAAGATTCAGAGTTCAGAGAGTGTGAATGGTGTGTAGTGGAAGTGCGACTCTGAAAATGAAGGGTGAAAATGGGAGACAGAATCGAAGAAGAAAGTTGAATGAATGAAGGCTTGGATTTATATGAGTATTCAAGGTTAGTACTCTCTGAATTTCTTCTGTTTTTTTTCTGTGTGTTAGAAGGTTAGTTATGAATCTGGTTTCTGTTATGAGAGTTGGTTGGTAGTTAGTATGGTTAGAAAGTTTGTTATGAATTGGTTCAGGATTCTGTTAGGCTGTTTAGGAAAGTTAGTTTAGGTGGTTAGAGATTATACTAGGTTGTTAGAGGTTGGAAGTTCTGTTACAAGGTTGGTTAGAGGGTGGTTATGACAGTTAGCTGATTGGTAAATGCTGTTAGGAATCGGTTGTAGAGTGAAATGAAGAATGTGAATTTGGTTTATCTGTTTTATACTGATCATAGAACTTTTTGTGCAGCTTTGGAGTACTGAACCGTCTTATATATTGCTGCAGATTTTATTTGTATGATGGAGTTAGCCGGTCTTGGTATTTTATCACTGCGGTTCAGCTTCGGTTTACAAGTGCAATGTGGAGTTTGGACTGATATAGTGCAGGTATGGCCATGTATAAAATCAGTTAATTGCGTAACTAATGTTAGACATAAGCTTGGAGTCTCTGATTTTTGTATTACTCTCCTTTTCCTTTGATTTTTCGTGATGCAGCTTTTCTAATTCTTCTCTTCCGACATGTGTTTCCGGCTCGGTTTTTATCGAATGCAAGCTGTGGTTTTTTTGAACTGTTATTTGGACTATGAATAAGTGGAACTGGTTTTGAATCTTGCTGGGCTGAGATTAACAAGGGCTTTGATTTTGAATGGATTAGGATGATGCTTTTGCTTGCCACTGTTGCAGGACTTTCATGTTTTTTTCTTATTTCAATTATGAGAAGCATTGTTTTTTGACATGTTCGGTGGCTGATCCTTGACTGTTTGTTGATGAATGTACAGGTTCAGCATATGGCTTTGTGATGTTAGAAATTTGGTGAAAATGGAGGTTCTTTTGCAACAAGAAAGCAATAAGGTCTTGGGTGAAGGAAACTTGAAGCAATAGAGTAGGGAATAGGTTTAGGGATTTCTGTATGTAATATTCTTTGATGTTGTAATGTATGTGGTGGCAACTGTAACGTGGTTTCGAATTATGAGAAAGTGTAATGAAAATGTCTAAGAACTCTAATTGGTGCAATAGCTGATAATGCAATGTTTTTTTCTTTTTTCAAATACTCATTCCCTCCATGTGCTGAACTGAACTTCCACCCTATCACTTTATTCTTGCAATACTTGAATCAAATGGTATCATGATAAGGTGGAGAAAACCAAAGTAGCTTTGTATGGATTTTTGGTCAAAAAGTCAATCTTCACATGGTTGACTTTGACTGAAAGTCAAACTTTTCATCAAATGCTTTTAAATCTTGGGAAGACCCATAAATCACATGCACCATTCCAATCCCCGCTACGAGGCCAAGCTCAGTGACTTGTACTCTTACTCCATGATTATTTGAAAACCTCAATAGAAACAAACCTGCACAAAGTATGAACTTCAAGCCATGTGAAACCTCAGCTCTACCAACGACCTAGATCCCTTGCCAAGTTTATTGATTAATGATGCATGTTATGTCAATGACCTAATGGGAGGTATGTACATGAGACTATGAAATGCATAAGCCTAAGCCAGATAAATTAAGGGGTAGGACAAATTTGGGGTATGACAATCTGGTTCTTCCCTGAAATTCTGGTAAGACAGACCCCAGATGTCATATACGATGTTGTGACATCTGGTCTGTCATCAGCTTGGCTGAGGCAGTACATACAGATCCCTCAATTATTTATTACATCTAACATCCAGAAGTCTGGAAGTGTTGGGATCCAATATCAGCTCAGTTAACATTAACAAATCTGCTTAGCAGAGATTCTGTGTTAGCACAGTCATTAAATCACACACTGATGTCATGCACGATGTTATGACATCCAAACTGAACTTACAAATAAACAATGCAGAAACATAAACAACACAACAGAATTGTTCACCCAGTTCGGTTCAATCAACCTACTCTGGGGGCATACCAAGCCAGGGATGAAGTCCACTATTAGCAGTATCAATTCAGAGCTAAACTCCCAGTTTACAACTCCTCACTTAATCACTACCCAATGACCCCTCTACCTAGGTTCTCCCTAGATATGGAATATCTCCATTCCACTCCCAATCATAGCAATGATGTCTAGCAGTCAGCAACTCAGCCACTGCATCGACAGCTTAATCACCAACAACTTAAATATACATAATGGAGTAGTTCCAAGAACACAATCTTCACTCATTGCTTCACAGCTTCTGAGTGAATAAAGTAAACCTCTTACCTACAGGCTTCGAGGCACAAATCAGTGACCATCCCACAACCTGGGTGGTTTACTTAAACAACAAACCCTAATGACTACATTATGACCGTTAGGTTTACAAGGCTACAAAGATTCCTATATATAACCTGATCCTAGTTGGACTTGGGCTTAAAATCGCAGCACTCCATGCTGTTACAAATCAGCAGATTTCTTCTGCTACAAACAAGGCCTTTTGATCATAAGTTACCTAATTTATCTCCTAAATTAGTAACTGCTGAAACTTCAATGCTTAGATTTGATTCTTCAATATTCTGACTTGAATCTTTGACCTTAAAGACTGCGCCACATAGGATTACATAATATCCACATAGAATATTCTGTATCTTTTAAAACCAAAACTGAATCTTCCTTCCTCAGTTCTGCAGGCGCGATGTCATGGTTAATGTCATGACATTCCTTGTAACATCTTGTTTTAGTACCTGTTTTTGTTCTTTTAATATTCGCAAGAGTACATTATTTTACATTCAGCTGCTATTATGTTTTAGCCAAGCATGGATGCCAATAAGACAATAATACAGAACAGAGCACACTAACAATCTCCCCCTTTGGCTTATTTTGGCTAAAACTAAACATAAATAATAAATACACATTAACTCCAAGAGCAGCTGCTTCAACTTTCAGGATACCTAGGCTGAACCACATCATAACATCTTCAGTCTGCTTCTACTTCTGTCTTCAAATCTTCCTTTGTTTCTTTTGACAGTAGCAAAATCAGCGTCAGCCTCTCTCCCCCTTTTTAGCCATAATATGACAAAGATGTATACAATGTCATAATATGCAATGGAAGAACCTGTAACTCCCCCTGCACATGAGGAAGAAGATACGAAAACCAATTCTTGCCACTGTAGTTCTCCAAGAACTAGCCCTTGTAACTCAGAACACAAATCACAATTGTGTTCATAACTCAGATCACAAATCACAGCTAAAACGTCTCCCTTCTCGAAGACTGAACAAGAAGATGCATGCTCATTGTTATTGCTATAACTCCAATGGTAGAGATTCATGATTTCCCCACCCTGTGTTATTCTGAGCAGATTTTGGTAGAGGAACCCATAGCAATACCAAATCTGGACGCACCCAACACAAACACACACGAAACACATCTTTGAGAAATTTGATATCTGAAGCCTGCTGCGAAGATGCTAATTTATAGCCATTGGAGAATCATAGGAAGTAACGATAGTCTTTGGTCTTGTTCAACGGTCAAACTATTAATTAGGAAACAGTTCTAAAAGCAATTACTCTTTCCAAAGCAGTTTTTCCTTGTTTGACTCTGCAGAAACAATGTCTTTAACTATGTCATGACATCCTGTCAGACATTGTCCCTCTTTCACCCCTCAAGCACATAGCTTAAGATTCTTTAAGAGACTTTGACAAAGCATCCTATGAATCACGTAATAGACCTCCTACTCCTTTACTGACTCACTAGACATAGACTTCTGTTGTTCTGATCACCTTGAGACTGTATACTGCAACTATGAAGAGCCTTCCAACACTTGTTGACATGCAGCCACTTTTCATAAGAAACTTCCTCTAACTAAGTTGAAAAAAAACTCCTGCTGACTTGGACCACCTTCATTATGATGATAGAGTATAAAGACCAAGATAATTTTCTAGAATTATATCTTGAACTAAGAAGACACTCCCCCTATTTGAGATAATTTGTGCTTCATACAGGAAAACTTGTAATGATGAATGGAAAATATAAGACGTATCTTCATATCTTCAAGAGCGCACCCTCTGCCCAACTAACTAGCTGACACACTTCACTATTACAAAGTAACTCCTTTACAAAAGATACTCACATCAGAATTTAGATGTTATAACATCTTGTATAACATTAAGATACAGTTGAACAGTTCAGTACATTCAACTAACTCCACTTCTCTTTCTTCAACAGATTCAAGTCTACCACCTTATCTCCACCTGAAATAATCAACAAATAACCCTTTGACACTTGATGCTTCCATAGAAAGGTTGTCACTAACTCAACATAAAGAACTGCCACTTCTTCCACTTGTTGATCATAGCCCTACCAAGTTGCACTCTGATCAGGTCTGCCAAGATAATTTGAAATCCTTCTTGATATGATGTTTCTCATAATGATTAACATACTCTCCGATTAGAATTAGAAGAATCCTTTTTATCCACAACTATGTTGATCATCTCACCAAACTGTTGTCTTCATAGTCATACTCACTACTGAAGTCTTCATCATGAAAGTAAACACGAATTGCCAGAACATGTTACCATCACCAAGATCAGAATCTGCTCATTCTAATCCACATTAAGTTAGACCGGTCACTTCAGACTTAATGTTGCTTCTTCATCCTTCACATGCTAGATTCTAGATAATTTTCCAAACCAACAAGATATAGTGATGTTGTGACATCACGCAAGAAATTAGTTTATCAGACTTGAAATCTCATCAATATCTCTGAGTGTTCCATCACCTACACTGATTGATGTCTTGTCATACTTCATACTTCCCCTGAGAATTACAACATAAGGATGTTTTGAATAATTGTCCTTAATCTGAAGCATTCTTCATTTGGAACTGCCACACTTTCCAAATTTGGAATCCTTAGTTTGCTTGCTACACAAGATCCAGACTGCCACTTCATGTACCTTGAAATAGAAGAAACTTCTAAATAGCTCTTGAACATCTCTTCAACAGATAGGTCTGAACCTAGTCTTTACTGGTGTCTTCAAGTGTTGTGATGTAACATACAAAACAAAGCATCACATACATCTTCTTCTTTTTCTTCCACATAGTTGATGTAAATATCCAGCTCCCATCAAGATACTCACCATCTCCTATATGTTTCTTCTTCTTGAATCAACTCACCAGTCAACCATTGCCTTTCTTAATGCTTAATTGTAGATAACACAGAACTATAATTGATGCATAGATCAAATCAGACCATGGACACTTCATACACATACTTAGCTCCCGACAGAGTATATGAATCTGTATTCAGGCTGTACATCCAATAAGTACTAAGTCTCCCATCAGAGCACCTATTAGTCACTCAGATAGAATTTGCTGCTCACACCAGGTCCTTCTAAATGATCTCTTCTTCATACATGAAAGCATTCTTCTTGAAAATGATGTTACAACATCTGTTATGACATCATTCATTTAGACTCTTTGGATTTCTCATTCAACATCTCCTGTATGACACTTGGGGAAAGACCAAGAAAGCACGACCAACATCATCAACTCAGCTACTCATCAGTCATGATTAAGGGATAATATATGCCATATCTCAATAAACTTTTCTTCAGACTTCTTTTCTGACTTAGAGATAATGGATGCCACAATCTGTACCCCATGAGGAGATTCCCTCAACAAGGTTTCTGGAACAGATTCACTTATGACATAACTCCTGAAAATACCTCAGATTCCACACAGTAATCTGACTCCCTTGAATCATCACACAATATTCAAAACCATATTTCACTATGCACGATACACAGTATTCAGTTTTCACCACTAACTGTTCTATGATTAAGAAAACAATTCACACATCTGGTTCCTTTGATCAAAAGAACATACCAGATATAAGCTCATCTTGAATTTTCATAGAGGTCTTGAAAAGAAAACCTGAATGAATCCTTTCACTTGCACTGAGCTCTACTTCCAACTCCCATAAGCTTATGCCTGAAATAAACTAACATTTGGGATGGAAGGTTCAATTGATTGTATTCTGACCAATCAACACAAAAAGCAGATGTCTCCTCTTCCAGATCAGGAGTAGGTTCCAAACAAATGTACTCTCACTACATAAGTTTAGCACCAGAACATCTGTTCTTCAACTGGTAGCTGCATACCAGTATGCCATCAGTTCCTTCTTCTTGGAACACACAATTCTTGACAATCTTGAGGATTATCAAACAACTTTGCAGATGAACATGAGGAACACTGATCATATGAACCTCTTCAACCTCAATAACCATGCCTTTATGAGTGGACTTGAGAAAAATCTCAAGTATCTTTGACACTTGTACTAAAGTTGAAAACAATCTGCTACAAATTCTGTTGAAAACCATATAACCCTAGAGATCTTCTTTCAAAGATAGGATTATGCATCAGATGCTATGCAGCAGAAAATAGCCATATATCAACAGAGATTACACAATGCTTACTCCCAGAACCAGTTGTAAGCATGACATCCAAGAATTGCAGCTGAACAATCCAACAATATGCTTGCTTATTCTTCAAGTAACATAACAAGACCTAACCAATATTCTGACCAGAAAGAAACAGATAAGCACAAAGAATACCTTATCATTAACTTCACTCCCGCATGAAGGTTTTGACAATCTTCTTCTCTGTACCTTGCTATATGCTGAATAAAACACCCCAAATTCTTCACTCCCGCATGAATCATTTGGATATCCTTGAAATCAGTAACACCATCTTCCCTTGCCAAGAGAAAACACCTGTTATGGTCAGTTTGGTCCAGTCTTCCACACATAGGTCCATCCTCCACTTCTAGGGACCATTCAATATGAACATGAATGTTTAAACAATCAACTACCTCCAACAACCAGAAAGTATCTCCCATGGATCTCATCCAGAAACAGACAGGATGCCTGCTCTGATACCAATTGAAATTCTGGTAAGACAGACCCCAGATGTCATATACGATGTTGTGACATCTGGTCTGTCATCAGCTTGGCTGAGGCAGTACATACAGATCCCTCAATTATTTATTACATCTAACATCCAGAAGTCTGGAAGTGTTGGGATCCAATATCAGCTCAGTTAACATTAACAAATCTGCTTAGCAGAGATTCTATGTTAGCACAGTCATTAAATCACACACTGATGTCATGCACGATGTTATGACATCCAAACTGAACTTACAAATAAACAATGCAGAAACATAAACAACACAACAGAATTGTTCACCCAGTTCGGTTCAATCAACCTACTCTGGGGGCATACCAAGCCAGGGATGAAGTCCACTATTAGCAGTATCAATTCAGAGCTAAACTCCCAGTTTACAACTCCTCACTTAATCACTACCCAATGACCCCTCTACCTAGGTTCTCCCTAGATATGGAATATCTCCATTCCACTCCTAATCATAGCAATGATGTCTAGCAGTCAGCAACTCAGCCACTGCATCGACAGCTTAATCACCAACAACTTAAATATACATAATGGAGTAGTTCCAAGAACACAATCTTCACTCATTGCTTCACAGCTTCTGAGTGAATAAAGTAAACCTCTTACCTACAGGCTTCGAGGCACAAATTAGTGACCATCCCACAACCTGGGTGGTTTACTTAAACAACAAACCCTAATGACTACATTATGACCGTTAGGTTTACAAGGCTACAAAGATTCCTATATATAACCTGATCCTAGTTGGACTTGGGCTTAAAATCGCAGCACTCCATGCTGTTACAAATCAGCAGATTTCTTCTGCTACAAACAAGGCCTTTTGATCATAAGTTACCTAATTTATCTGCTAAATTAGTAACTGCTGAAACTTCAATGCTTAGATTTGATTCTTCAATATTCTGACATGAATCTTTGACCTTAAAGACTGCGCCACATAGGATTACATAATATCCACATAGAATATTCTGTATCTTTTAAAACCAAAACTGAATCTTCCTTCCTCAGTTCTGCAGGCGCGATGTCATGGTTAATGTCATGACATTCCTTGTAACATCTTGTTTTAGTACCTGTTTTTGTTCTTTTAATATTCGCAAGAGTACATTATTTTACATTCAGCTGCTATTATGTTTTAGCCAAGCATGGATGCCAATAAGACAATAATACAGAACAGAGCACACTAACATTCCCCTTGTCTGTAAACCTCAAACGACCTTCCTTGATTGCATTTTGAATAAGATCCTTGAAAAGAAAACATTGTGAGGTTCGGTGGCCTAGAAAATTATGGTATTTACAGTAACCTCTTTTCTTCCGCTGTTCCAACGGAGGAACTTTAGTATTTGGAGGTATCACCATTTGGCCATCTTTCACAAGTAAATCAAATATTTCATCACATTTAGTCACATCGAATGTGTAGGTTTTCTTAGGAAACTTATCATAAAGAGTCATTATCATTAACCATTCCATGGCATTCTCTCCTAATATATAGCTATATCACCATTTGTCTTACCCTCACTTAGTTCCTCAACACCACTCAATCAATCTTGCTAAATAAAAAAGGTATGGTTTGAACTATATTTACAAAAAATGATTTCTTATTAAAACACTTATAAACTCAACAAACATGAAACAATTTTATAAATTAATAACATGTTTTACTAAATAGCAAACATATTGCTCTACATATAAATGGAAGATAATTATAACAACCATATCACGTATTTCTTGAAATAATTATGGCATATTATTGAGAGTTTGACAACTGTTGTTTCACCTCTTGTCCCCAACTTTTCTGGTGTGTGCGGAGAAACATCTTCTCCAACACTTTTGCATTTTCCCAAAGAGATTGAAGCATATGCATATCTGAACTTCTTCTAGAAGTCAAATAAACACGTACTTCTATGAGGCAATACTGTAAGCAGCGAAATGTTGATGATAGTGTTTGCCAATATTGGTCCTCCTCAAAATCAAATAAGACATGGTTTTGTTCTTCCAAATCACCCTATATAATATTTTAGTTATAAAAACAACTTCAACAATTTCAACTTATGAATTCACATATAATAAGATTAAGTAAGGCTCACCCATAAAATTCTTCTTGCTTCATGGATGTGTAAAGTTAAACATTCCATATAGGGGAATTTTCTCATTATGTATGAAATCCCAATAAGTTCTTCTTTTTCTAAGCCAGATTGCAGTTTCAGATGCTTGATATTATTGAATGAAAATGGCAACGACTGCATGAAATTTACTTCATAGGATAAAACTTTAAAGATTGAAATAGAAATTCTCGTTACACATGAGTTTAATTAATATAAAAGAAATAAATGGTTAAGGAATAAATAATACCTGAATGCACCAAGTGTTTAGTAATAGTTTTTGACATTGAGTGAAATGACCCAACAACTTTATCAGAGTTTCTCGATGACCACTAGTTGTAAATGGCTTGTTGATTCTAATCGCCATTGCAATTAGATTTGGTGCCTTGATGTTTACTTCTGTGTTAAGGTGACAACTCTCCAAATTATATATTAACAGTTTTGGAGATGATATATCAATTGGAAATAAGGGGCCTCTTTGTGAGAAGCATTTAATAATTGTCAGCCTTGTGAAGTTGATGTCTCTCTTACATACCATGAAGTTCAAAGGAATAAAGCAACATGAAATTGTCAAATCTTTTAACATGGGACATTTGGTTGCAAGATCTTCAATAGAAAAATCAAGGATCATGACAAAATTTAGAAATAAACATTGAAGATAACTGAATGCTTGTAAGTTGGACTTTAAAAAGTAGTATAAGTTTAAATTCAAACATACTAATGACTTTGATGTATGTTGAATGTGGGGAAATTCATAAGGCATACTTGTGTCATCATATCCAATCAGTATTCCATTTGAAAATTTAATGTTAACCTTCGTAACTTCATTCGTCATGGCAAAATGAAACCATTGATCAACCATCTTCCGACTACTAGGAAACCCGTCATAACATAAATTGAGGAATAGTTTCTTCACCTTGCACCCTGAGTGGAGGTATAGAGTTCTACTTACAAATTGGTTGAATTTTTTCTTTCCTCCAATGATTGAATTTGAAATCAATTCTTGATTCATAAGGGGAATATTTACCAAATCACATGGAAGGATAGTTCTACATGGATTGATAATTCCAGTTGACATATGTAATTCATCAAGATTTAGGCTTGATGACACCATTGACAAATAACTTTTTACTAGATTCTCCCACTCTTTTGAAACCAAGCTTGCCAATATTAATTCCTCCAAAGTTAACAAGGATAATATGTAGAGCATTACTGAAGGATAGAAAAACACTTAGAAAGGGGGGGGGGGGGTTTGAATAAGTGTAGCTTTAAAAACTTGACAGATAAAAATAAATTGCACAGTTATTTTTATCCTGGTTCGTTGTTAACTAAACTACTCCAGTCCACCCCCGCAGAGATGATTTACCTCAACTGAGGATTTAATCCACTAATCGCACGGATTACAATGGTTCTCCACTTAGTCAGCAACTAAGTCTTCCAGAGTCTTCTGATCACACACTGATCACTCCAGGAACAACTGCTTAGATACCCTCTAAGACTTTTCTAGAGTATACTGATCCACACGATCACTCTAGTTACAACCTGCTTAGATAACCTCTAAGACTTCCTAGAGTATTCTGATCCACACGATCACTCTAGTTCCTTACAACTTAATGTAATCAATTCTAAGAGTATTACAATTGCTTCTTAAAAGCTATAATCACAAACTGTGATATTTCTCTTAACGTTTAAGCTTAATCTCACTAATATATTACAACAGCAATGTAGTGAGCTTTGATGAAGATGAAGATTCTGAGCTTTGATTTGAACAGCGTTTCAGCAAGTTAATATGAGTTGTTTTTGGTGCAGAATCGTTAACCTTGCTTCTCATCAGAACTTCATATTTATAGGCGTTGGAGAAGATGACCGTTGAGTGCATTTAATGCTTTGCGTGTTCCGTACAGCATCGCATTTAATGTTATACGCTTTTGTCAACTACCTCGAGCCTTGTTCACGCTGTGTCTACTGACGTAGCCTTTAGTAGCTTTTAACGTTCCTTTTGTCAGTCAGCGTAGCTTGCCACTTGTACTTCCTTCTGATCTGATGTTTGTGAATACAACGTTTGAATATCATCAGAGTCAAACAGCTTGGTGCAAAGCATCTTCTGATCTTCTGACCTTGAAGTGCTTCTGAGCGTGATACCATCAGAACTTCAGTGCTTCTGTTCTCTTGTTCTTCTGATGCTTCCATAGACCCATGTTCTGATTCTGCTTCGACCATCTTCTGATGTCTTGCCAGACCATGTTCTGATGTTGCATGCTGAACCCTTTGAGACAAAGCTTCTGAGCGCTGAATTATGCATACTCTTTATATATTTCCTGAAAAGGAAATTGCATTGGATTAGAGTACCATATTATCTTAAGCAAAATTCATATTATTGTTATCATCAAAACTAAGATAATTGATCAGAACAAATCTTGTTCTAACAATCTCCCCCTTTTTGATGATGACAAAAACATATATAAATGATATGAATTTGCGATCAGAAAGAGCAGACGGCAAAAGACAAATTACACAGCTATAGCATAAGCATATGAATATGTCTCCCCCTGAGATTAACAATCTCCCCCTGAGATAAATAATCTCCCCCTGAAATAAATACTCGAAGAACTTTAATAAAAGACTTCCCTGATTATTTCGGTAGAGACGATCATATAAGCTTCTGTCTTCAGAGAATTCATAGCTTCTGACTTCTGCTTCCATTGGACAGCTTCAGAACTAGAATTTCCTTAGATCCCTAGAACACTCACAGCTTCTGATTCCTGCTTCCATCTAGGACAGCTTCAGAACTTGAATTTCTTTGATCTTCTGAACATTCACAGCTTCTGATTTCTGCTTCCATTCAGGACAGCTTCAGAACTTGAATTTCTTTGATCTTCTGAACATTCACAGCTTCTGATTTCTGCTTCCATCTAGGACAGCTTCAGAACTTGAGTTTTCTGGATCTTTAGAACATTCACAGCTTCTGATTTCTGCTTCCCTCGGATAGCTTCAGAGCTTTGAATTTCTACCAACATCACTTCATGCTAGATTTGTATCAGAACATTGTTGAATGTACCAGAGCATCATCAGAGCATCTCTACATCCTGAAATGTTACAGAACAAAAACTAAACGACAAAAGTCAGCATGAACGAGTCAGAACATAAAATGTATATTTGAACACATGATATGTATCAGAGCCATATAGGCTAAAATAATGTATCAGAGCAAATAGAATTTTGTCAAAGCAAATAGACAGATATGGATCAAATTCTATTATCAGTGCTTCTGATTTCTGAAGCTTGATAGCACTCAGCTTGCTTCAGTTTCCATGAGCTTATTCTTTTTACAGAATAACACTTCTTATGGTTTTGCTTCTTGTGTTTGCTTTGAAGATTTTCTTCACTTCTTTATACCTGCAAAACACTTAAACCATATAGAACTTGCAGTTCTTGTTAGTAAATGTATGGGAGCTTTACCCAGCAACTGATAGATTAATCAAATCATTTATCATTTATCTTCTCCCCCTTTTTGTCATAACATCAAAAAGAATATTTCAAAAGATTCAGATGAATAAAACGACGAATAAAATTACTGGAATGTAAAAACAAAGAAACTTTTCATTGATAATCAAAAGGATTACAAGAGAAGAATGCAGGAAAAACAGATGCAACAAGGAGAGAAAACTACAAAGACCAAAGGACTAAGATCCTAGCCTACGCAAAATCCGCGCCAGAACATCATGAATCCCGTCAGTGCTTGTAGATTGCCTTGTCATGAAGGAGCGAAACTCAGCATTGGCTACTTCTTGCGCGTCCAAACGAGAAGCCAGCATAGCTTGATTCTGATGAAGAGCTTCCAAGGTCTCCATCAGAGCTGAGGTTTCACCAGAAGAGGAGGCACCAGAATTTCTGCCAAAAGGGACAGCAAACTCAGCAGGGTGATCTTCTGGAAGATCTTCAGCTTGTGCATCTTCCATTTCCTCATCTGAGTCTGACTCAGAAGTCGCCTTAGCATATTCTGGTTCAGGCAGCTCAGAAGTTCCAGCTTCCAACGCTTGAAGAATAGCTGCTAGGTTTGTTGGAGGAGTAGGACCAGCAACTTCAGCAGGATAAACCACTACTGGAAAGACCATGTGAGGTGCTTTTTCAGAAGGGTTCATTCTGAACCAGTTAAACAGCCACTGAAAATCTCCAGTCAGCACAGGAAACCATGATTTCCACACCACGATGTCTCTGCAGAGATTTTCTTCTTCCAACTCATCTGCAGGTATCTTCTTCTCAAGAACACTTCTGTTCCTGATGAGATGGTGATAGCTGCTTTCACCAGCTTCCAGCCGAAGACCACGAATACCAGGAGCTTCAGACATGATCCTTCTTTGAGTGTCTGTAGCCCTAACCAGAAAGTCCTGACGAAAGGTATCCCAAAGGTTGCTTGTAGCATACTCATCCAGATGATTAAGGTGAGCAGCACCCAGAATCTCCAACCAGCCATTTACATCAGAATGTAAAAGCTCCAGATATGATTGAGTGGTAGGGGTTGGAGGGTTGACAGTGAACCTGGAGTCGGGAAGAACAACACTGTAGGGATTAGGTGTTCTGGTGGGAAGAGGGTGTGAGAGAGATGAAGAGATGTCTGAAGGATGGGTTGAAGGAGAGGAGATATCAGATGGTGAAGACGGTGGTTCCGAGAGGATGAATGAGGAGGAAGAGGTGGTGGAGGTCTTTGAGGAGGGAGTGATCCTTACTCTTTTTGGTTTGGTTTCTGGTTCTGCAGTTGCCTTTCTCTTTTGTTTCCGATCATTATCTTGATTCCCAGAGCTTGACGATGGATTCATGATGAAGTTGCAGATATTGGAAACTGCTAGGGTTTATGATATGAATGTAAAGAGAGAGACGAAAAAGAAACTGTATGCAGAGTGAGAGAAATATGAGAGGGAAAAGAAACGTTTGAAGAATATAAAAAGAAACTGAAAGAGAGTAAATGATGAAAAGCATTTAATGTTACGTGACGTGAGGAGAGATAATAATGACAAAAGATGTGATTTGCACAGTTACCTAAGTAGACGTCCCCTCAACTGCACGCACGCTTGTCCAGGAATAGTTAACACGTGTTTACCATCTGGATAGCCAGTTACAGCTGTTTTGCTTTTAAAGAGATTCTGAATCAAATAAGAATTTCTCATCTTCTCATTTTTGGCTTGTTTCTGAAGACCCATTTTGTGCCGATTATATTGAATCCATCTGGTCTAGGAACAAGATCCCAAACATCATTCCTTGTAAACTGATTTAGTTCTTCTTGCATAGCAATTATCCAGTCTGGATCTTCTAGAGCATGATCAACAGAAGTTGGCTCGATCAAAGACACAAGACCTAATTGACAGTCTGCATTGTTCTTAAGGAATGCTCTTGTTCTGATTGGATCATCCTTCTTTCCAAGAATGACATCTTCTGAATGACCAGAGATGAGTCTGGATGATCTTCTGACAGATGGTTCTTCAGAAATGCTTAGATTCTCCAGAGAAGCTGATACTTGATCTTCAGATTCTTTGCTTCTGAGAAGCTCTGCTTCTGATGCGTTGCTTCTTGGCTCAGCAACTTCTGATATATCAATATCCCAATCTGCAAAATTATCAAACTGCTTTGGTTTTTCAGAACCAAGCTTATCATCAAACCTGATATTGATTGATTCTTCTACAATCAATGTTTCAGTATTGTATACTCTGTAGCCTTTTGAGCGTTCAGAATATCCAAGAAGGAAACATTTTTGTGCTTTGGAATCAAACTTACCAAGATGATCTTTAGTGTTCAGAATAAAGCATACACATCCAAAAGGATGGAAATATGAAATGTTGGGCTTTTTATTCTTCCACAATTCATAAGGAGTCTTATTTAGAATAGGTCTGATAGAGATTCTATTCTGAATATAGCATGCAGTGTTTATTGCTTCTGCCCAGAAATGCTTAGCCATATTGGTTTCATTGATCATGGTTCTGGCCATTTCTTGCAGAGTCCTATTCTTTCGTTCTACAACCCCATTTTGCTGTGGAGTTCTAGGACAAGAGAAATCATGGGCAATACCATTTCTTTTGAAGAATTCTTCAAAGGATCTGTTCTCAAATTCACCACCATGATCACTTCTAACCTTTATGATTTTACACTCTTTTTCAGATTGAATCTGAATGCAGAAATCAAAGAACACTGAATGAGTCTCATCCTTGTGTTTCAAGAATTTTACCCATGTCCAGCGGCTATAATCATCTACGATGACTAATCCATATTTCTTCCCTCTGACAGATGCTGTTTTGACTGGGCCAAACAGATCAATGTGCAAGAGTTCTAATGGCCTTGAGGTAGAAACAACATTCTTGGACTTGAATGCAGGTTTGGAGAACTTGCCCTTCTGACATGCTTCACAAAGAGCATCTGATTTGAATTTCAGATTAGGGAGTCCTCTGACAAGATCCAGTTTGTTAATCTGAGAAATCTTTCTCAAACTAGCATGACCTAATCTTCTGTGCCAGACCCACTGCTCTTCAGAAACAGACATAAGACAAGTCACCTTCTGACTCATAAGATCTTGCAGATCTGTCTTATAAATGTTGTTCTTCCTCTTGCCTGTAAATAGGATTGAGCCATCCTTCTGATTTACAGCCTTGCAAGACTCTTGATTAAAGATTATATCATAACCATTGTCACTCAATTGACTGATAGATAAGAGGTTATGTGTTAATCCTTCTACAAGAAGTTCATTAGAAATGGAAGGAGAGTTACCAGACTTTATAGTTCCAGAGCCAATTATCTTGCCCTTCTGATCTCCTCCAAACTTGACTTCTCCTCCAGACTTAAGCACCAGGTCTTGGAACATAGACCTTCTTCCTGTCATGTGTCGTGAGCATCCAGAGTCCAGGTACCATGACATGTTGTGCTTTGTCCTTTTTGCAGTCAAGGATATCTGCAATAGGAATAATCTTATCCTTAGGTACCCACATCTTTTTGGGTCCTTTCTTGTTAGATTTTCTCAAGTTCTGATTGAACTTGGGTTTAACATTGTAAGCAATAGGAGGAACAGCATGATAATTTTTAATGTGAGTTTCATGATATTTCCTAGGTTGTGTCACATGCTTTTTGGTGTGTGTTATGTGAAAACTTTGAGCATGTGAAGTGTGCCTAATATCATGAGAGTGGCCATACTTGAACTGATCATACAATGGCTTGTATGTGAATTTCATTTCATCAACAGGTTCAAGTTTGTATGGGGTTTCACCCTCAAAACCAATGCCGACTCTTTTGTTTCCAGACACAGCATATATCATAGAAGCTAGCTGACTTCTGCCAATACTTCTAGATAAGAACTTCCTGAAACTTAAATCATATTCTTTCAGAATATGGTTTAGACTAGGAGTGGATTTTTCTGAATTAGAAGGAGATCCAACATTATTGGATAATTTTAAAAGTTTTTCTTTTAATTCAGAATTCTCCAACTCAAGCTTCTTTGTTTCAAATTCAAATAGCTTTTTCAGCTTTTTGTATTTGAGACTAATCTGAGACTTGAATTCCAGAAGTTCAGTTAGACCGGAAACTAACTCATCTCTAGTAAGTTCAGAAAATACCTCTTCAGAATCTGATTCTGATGTAGATTCTGATCTGTCATCTTCTGTCGCCATCAGCGCACAGTTAGCCTGCTCATCTTCAGAGTCTGAATCATCTTCTGACTCATCCCAGGTTGCCATAAGACCTTTCTTCTTATGAAACTTCTTCTTGGGATTTTCCTTCTGAAGATTTGGACATTCATTCTTGAAGTGTCCAGGCTCATTGCATTCATAGCACATGACCTTCTTCTTGTCAAATCTTCTGTCATCAGAAGATTCTCCACGTTCAAATTTCTTTGAACTTCTGAAGCCTCTGAACTTCCTTTGCTTGGTCTTCCAGAGTTGATTTAGCCTTCTGGAGATCAAAGACAGTTCATCTTCTTCTTCAGATTCAGATTCTTCATGATCTTCTTCTCTAGCCTGAAAAGCGTTAGTGCATTTCTTGATATTGGATTTTAATGCAATAGACTTACCTTTCTTTTGAGGCTCATTTGCGTCCAGCTCTATTTCATGACTTCTCAAGGCACTGATAAGCTCTTCCAGAGAAACTTCATTCAGATTCTTTGCAATCTTGAATGCAGTCACCATAGGACCCCATCTTCTGGGTAAGCTTCTGATGATCTTCTTTACGTGATCAGCCTTGGTGTATCCCTTGTCAAGAACTCTCAATCCAGCAGTAAGAGTTTGAAATCTTGAAAACATCTTTTCAATGTCTTCATCATCCTCCATCTTGAAGGCTTCATACTTCTGGATTAAAGCTAGAGCTTTAGTCTCCTTGACTTGAGCATTTCCTTCATGAGTCATTTTCAAAGACTCATATATGTCATAGGCCGTTTCCCTGTTAGATATCTTCTCATACTCAGCATGAGAGATAGCATTCAGCAAAACAGTTCTGCATTTATGATGATTCCTGAAAAGCTTTTTCTGATCATCATTCATTTCTTGCCTTGTCAGCTTTACGCCACTGGCATTCACTGGATGTTTGTAACCATCCATCAGAAGATCCCATAGATCACCATCTAAACCAAGAAAGTAACTTTCCAGTTTATCTTTCCAGTATTCAAAGTTTTCACCATCAAATACCGGCGGTCTAGTATAACCATTGTTACCGTTGTATTGCTCAGCAGAGCCAGATGTAGATGCAGGTGTAGACTTTTCACTTTCATCAACCATCTTTTACTGAAGCGTTTTTCTCTTCCTGAATCTTTTCTAAACACGGTTAAGTGCTTGCACCTTAGAACCGGCGCTCTGATACCAATTGAAGGATAGAAAAACACTTAGAAAGGGGGGGGGGGGTTTGAATAAGTGTAGCTTTAAAAACTTGACAGATAAAAATAAATTGCACAGTTATTTTTATCCTGGTTCGTTGTTAACTAAACTACTCCAGTCCACCCCCGCAGAGATGATTTACCTCAACTGAGGATTTAATCCACTAATCGCACGGATTACAATGGTTCTCCACTTAGTCAGCAACTAAGTCTTCCAGAGTCTTCTGATCACACACTGATCACTCCAGGAACAACTGCTTAGATACCCTCTAAGACTTTTCTAGAGTATACTGATCCACACGATCACTCTAGTTACAACCTGCTTAGATAACCTCTAAGACTTCCTAGAGTATTCTGATCCACACGATCACTCTAGTTCCTTACAACTTAATGTAATCAATTCTAAGAGTATTACAATTGCTTCTTAAAAGCTATAATCACAAACTGTGATATTTCTCTTAACGTTTAAGCTTAATCTCACTAATATATTACAACAGCAATGTAGTGAGCTTTGATGAAGATGAAGATTCTGAGCTTTGATTTGAACAGCGTTTCAGCAAGTTAATATGAGTTGTTTTTGGTGCAGAATCGTTAACCTTGCTTCTCATCAGAACTTCATATTTATAGGCGTTGGAGAAGATGACCGTTGAGTGCATTTAATGCTTTGCGTGTTCCGTACAGCATCGCATTTAATGTTATACGCTTTTGTCAACTACCTCGAGCCTTGTTCACGCTGTGTCTACTGACGTAGCCTTTAGTAGCTTTTAACGTTCCTTTTGTCAGTCAGCGTAGCTTGCCACTTGTACTTCCTTCTGATCTGATGTTTGTGAATACAACGTTTGAATATCATCAGAGTCAAACAGCTTGGTGCAAAGCATCTTCTGATCTTCTGACCTTGAAGTGCTTCTGAGCGTGATACCATCAGAACTTCAGTGCTTCTGTTCTCTTGTTCTTCTGATGCTTCCATAGACCCATGTTCTGATTCTGCTTCGACCATCTTCTGATGTCTTGCCAGACCATGTTCTGATGTTGCATGCTGAACCCTTTGAGACAAAGCTTCTGAGCGCTGAATTATGCATACTCTTTATATATTTCCTGAAAAGGAAATTGCATTGGATTAGAGTACCATATTATCTTAAGCAAAATTCATATTATTGTTATCATCAAAACTAAGATAATTGATCAGAACAAATCTTGTTCTAACAATTACCTCGAATGGTAGGAAACTTATAAAATCTTTGATTTCAGTTGAATGTTGTCGTTTGTTTCGTTGGCCTGCAATCCTCCATTTTGCATTTCCTAATTGATAGTTATTGTTTCTTTCCATCTCACACTAAAATTAAACATTATTATTGATTATTAGTAATAAATAATGAGTGTTAGTTACGAATTTCATTAGAGAAAATATGAAATCAACAAAAAAAATCATGACTAAGAAAATAGAATCAAAACTATAAATATGAATCAATTTTGAAAAGCTTATTAGGTTTAAATATGTTTTACTCTAAGATGGTTTTTTTTTCTTATTTTAACTTAGATTTATACAACACGGGTGCTTTAAACTATTTGAATATTGAAATTGACATTTGCTACTCTTTTAATAAAAAGTCAAATGATACATAATTCATGTCAAATATTAAACAACAATCAATTTTAAAGTTTGATGCATGAATACATGATATCAATATAATATCATTGCACCTACTAAATAAGTTGGAATACATAATGATAAAAGAATGTCATTTTCATTTTTATGTTTGCAATTTGCAGTCGATAATTCTAGTAAGTAATATTTTTTTTCTCTCTCGCACGAATAATGATTAGTCAATCGTTGTTCTTTGGCTTGAATCTATCATACATTTTCCTAAGGTATACTAATTAAAATTAAAATAATTACTAGGATATGGTAGGTAAGTAGTAATAGAATTTGCATATCATTGCTTGAATCTATTATATATTTTTCTATGGTATACAAATTAAAATTAAAATTATTACCATGGTAGGGTAGGTAAGTAGTAATAAAATTTTCAGATCATTTCTTAAGTGCATAAGTGCTTGTCTACTCCACCTTGCGATTAATGTTCAAACAAATATTGCATGATATTGACTATATTTTCCTTCAGCGAACCAAAAGGGTTAGGTTTTCATGCACTTTTTCCCTAAAGCTTACATATGCAAATTTTTTTTAATAATATGAGTCTCAGATAATCTCTTTATATTAGTTTGTGTAATAAAGTAAAAAATAATAATGGAATATAAAAAAAAACCTTATTAATGTAGCTTGAACAGATTTGTACCTACATATTCAATTGCAAGAAATTCATGAAATTCATATGTTAATTACTCTATAAAATAAAAATAGAATTTGGAAAACCATTGATTAGATCATCCAATGATGACGACTGCTCTCAACAAAATTACTATAATTAAATTTATACAATTTGATATTTTGTTCTCGATAATTTTCAAATAATTAATGGAGATATCATTACAGATATATAAAATCAGTTTACGATACGAATCATAAAATCAATTTATGAATTGGGAATTCGAATTTACCTGATTGATCCTGCTTTCTTCAAATTTCTTTCGCGATAGGCAGTCTGAAAAATCTTGATAACCTAATTTATATTAGGTTATGAAGATACGACGGAACGTCTCTTTAGTATTAACGTGGGCCTTTATATTTTTTTCTCTTTAAGCCCAATGGACTTAGATGTCACTAATCCACCCAAGCCTTTTATAATTTGTTGTAGAATGTAACTTTGTCTTGGAGGATTGGATAAGGAAAATATGTAACGCCTCGAATTTAATTAATTATTTAATTAAATTAATCAAGGATTTATTCGTTGGAATTAGTCGAAGTCGGAATTTATCGGTATTATTCTAAAGGCGTAATTGGATTAATATGTTGATTTGAGCAGTTAAGTTTATGGTCGAATTAATTAGTCGGATTAGTCAGAGAAGTACAAATCACGAGTTAGTATTAATTAAGATCTGGAGCAATTATGGTTGTGGAATATTATTGGGAATAATATTCATTATGTTATGTGATTATTCAATTAGGTGTGTTATTTGTCTTAATTGAGTAATTAGAGGAATGTTATGAATTGGGCCTAAGTGAAATAAATATAACACAATGGATGGGTTATGGGTTAAGCCCATTAGTGAGATAGTAAAGGTTAGGGTTTTAGAGATTTATACTCATAACTCATTTGGAGAAAGAAGAGAAAGAAGGGAAGAAAGAGGAAAGCTATGGCATGAAGAGGAAGGACTCCATTGAAGAAGGTGAAGCTTTTACTAAGGTAAGGGTGGGGTTATTACTCTCTAAGGGTTGACATGATGATGGGTATGGTAGATATTAGACTTCATAATTGAATATCCATGTTTGTGTGAGAATTGCAATCTCGATGTTGATGATGAATGATTTATGGAGCATTTGGTGGAATTGATAGAGGTTTATATGATGGGTTTTGATTGTATATTTTTATCCATGATTGCGTGGAAATTGAATTTTAAATTTTTAGGGTTCATACTAGATTTCTATGAAATTGTGATTCTAAGTATGTTGGATGATGTTTGTATGTGAACCCATGGTTAGGAACATGTTTAGGAACCTTATATATGTGCTAAATTCTGTTAATTAATATATAAATTGTATGAGGGTTAGTAGTTGTTGTATGAGGTGAATGGGGAAGGAAAATTGTTATTTCTGGGTTTTTACGCAGCGTAGGTCGACCTACACAGAGGCCTGGGTCGACTTGAGCAACCCAAAAGGCAGAAAATCGGGTTTTCTTCAGCATGCGTCGACCTATGAAATTCATGCATCGACCTATAGATTCCAAAAAGACCAGCATGAGTCGACTCATGGGTCGACCTGAGCAAACCCGAGGGGGGTAGAAACATCCATGCGTCGACCTGAGGATTTCATGCATCGACCTGAGGATCCAATTTTTGACAGATTCTTGTAAAGGCCATAACTTGAGTTTCTAGACTCCGATTGATGCACCGTTCAAAGCGTTGGAAAGATAACGCAATGAACTATACCATGATGCAATAAAATTATTCATAGGATATAATCTCCTATTATATTTATTAGGATTAAGTGATGAACTATGTTGTGTTAACATATGAAGTATGCTCTTTGCTATGAATTGACATAACCATATTGTGGTATAACTTGATGTATGTTTCCTTATGATGATACAATGCTATTGAGATGATGATATGTACTTTCCTTATGATGAGACAATGATGTATTGTGATGAAATAATAAATAAGTATGTTTTTATTATGAAGTTGAATGTAACGTGTTATGATGATTATTTGAATTGTGGAATATGATGAATGTGTTGATGTTGTTGTTAATAAGATGAAATGTTGATGTTTGTTGTTGTTGTAATATGATGGATTTGTTGTCGTTATACTAGTATGTGGAATTTGTTGTTGTCGTCGTAGACCCAATGGTCAATGTTGATAAGTTGTAATTGTGACGTATTGTGGAGTGAAGTATTGTTGTATGATGATGCAACATAGTGACATGATTGTGAAGTGATGCATTCTTATGAATGATGATGATTTTGTTGTTGTTGTTGAAGTTCGACATTATATTGATAATGTTCTATGGTGATTTAGATGATGTGGTGACGTATTGTTTATGTGATGTTTGTGTGTTTGTTGCATTCATTGAGTTACATCCATTGCATAAAAGAGACATGACCTTAATGGCATAAGCGACGAGGCCTTAATGGCAAATAACGACGTGTTCCCAATGGAAAATTTTGAGACGTGGGAGTTTTACTCCAAATGGTACCACATGCATTTGCATAAGTCGAGTCACATGTGAATTACATTTGAGTCTTATTTGATTATGTTGTTGTGACTTGATGAAGATATGTTTGTTGTGACGTGATGAATTGATGATGAGATGTTTGTCGTGATGTGTTGGAATCTTACTTATGAATTGCATATATTGTCATGGTTGATTGTTGACATTGTTGTCGTTTCATAAGTTGATTATGTGATTTGAATTGCCGAGACGATGATATGCTTGTTGTGACGTGATGATAATGTAATTGTGGATTTGAATATGTTGTCTTAATTGATTAATGACATTGTTGCCATTTTGAAAGTTGTATTATATTGATAAATTGTTTTGCGATGAAAATTATTGTAAGATGTTAGGTGATGCGAAGTGGTGAAATTATGTATGATCTATATCTCCTATATTATTTATCATGCATTCCTTTATATTATAAGATATGTCACCCCTTTGCTGATATTTCCCCTACCATGGGAAATGGGAAGGTACTTGAGATTAGTTGTGGATGTTCGAAGTGACTTCATGAAGTCTTTATGTTACTTTATGGCAAGTCGAGTTGGTGTCTATTGCTTTGATACGTAGCCCTCGGGGGAGGGGGATTAGTCGTTATTATTTAATTGTTGTATTCCATGATGACATTTGTTTTAAGTTGAATTGAAATATGTTTATAAGTCGAAATTGGAAGTTGTTGGATAAAGTTTTGTTTCCGAATGCTATGTGTCTTTGTTAAATGCAATATAAGTATGTTTGTTTGGGAAAAGTCAAAACGTGACATCCCATCTTTTGATGAATAATTTTGAATGCACTCTGATTTTCGCTTATACTTGCGGGGTAGAATTGGGTTGTTACAAAAGACATCACACTTTGTATGAAATTTTGACTTAAATAACGTAACTTTTCAAATGTAAATCAACTATAAATTAAGTTGAAATGGTTGTTCTCATAAATAATTTTATATCTAACATTATGTCTTAAGTTAACTGTATGCAATTTTGACTTATAAAATGTAATTTTTCAAAAGTAAATCGAACACACACTAAGATGAGTGGAATAATTATTCTCATTAATGTTTGTTTATCTAACCAAATACATAGTTTCATGACTTTTTCTTTTTTTTAGCATGACATGACTTTATTGTAAAAAAATAATTATCCCTATTTGTTTTAATGATTATTGTTATGGGATTACCATGGGCCCAAGGTGTTGAATTTCAATCATAAGGAGGCTCGGTCGAAGGATGTGTGTGCCAATTTTTTATGACTTTGAGCGCTTTACATCATCCGATGTATTAACTTGTTAGTTTTATGGATATATGTGCTTGCAGGTATAATGACTATAATAATTAGTTGACTTATATGGTTTTGATGATGACAACACTATGAATTGAAGTCTTCATATGAAGTGGTCATATGAAGTGGTGATCAGGTTATTGTGCGTGGTAGATCAAAATGTCAAAGTCCATTTCTTTAGAACAACACCTAATATCAAGTGGTGTTCACTGAAATTCATGGTGATCTAATTCAAGCAATATATCTAATGATGGTATCTATTAAGAATCCTTATCATGCCTCATCACATAAAATAGAAGTCAAGTACTAGATGAAGTGTTAAATCTGTTATGTATCGACCAAGGGATCTTTAATCTTTATAGTTGAGAAAGAGAGGGAGTGTGAAAGCTTTCCTGATCTATGTTTGATTGATCAGAGTCTTGAAAAATATATTAGAATAGTTCCTAAACTACTAAAGAAGTATACATACTAACCTAAGAGTATTTTAACCTCTCTATTTGATAAAACAACATAAAACCCTTAAAGGAACCATCAATGTTCTTGTGGAATTTATAAAGGGTGTTGAAAAACATTTAGGAGGATTATATATGAAGTTGAATGTCTCTTATACCTCAAGGGTTATGGTTTTGATTGCTTGTATTTTAAGCTTTTCATTTTGGTATTTGTTATCATTAAGTCTCCTCATCAATTGTGCATTTCAGGATTAAGTTTTATATCTATATATTAGCATGCATACATCAAAGTGTTTTATTATAGCTTAAGAAATATGATTAAACTCGATTTCTTGAGTTTTTTGAATCAAGAACTATGTTTGGGAATGTTTCAAGTCGTGACTATAATAGAATCTCTAAATACTTTAAACTTTTGTGAAAAATGAGATTCTTCTTGTGTGACTCGAATCACATAGTTTATCTGACTTGAATCAGAATCAAAGAGAGATCAAGAATGCGTTTCCAGTTTCCATGATTCGAATCACAAGAATGTCTAATTTGAATCACACCACTTTGATTCGAATCATAGGAATGCTTGATTTGGATCACAATAAACTGAAAATTGTCCAGGTTGCTTATGGAACTCTAATTCGAATTACCAGATTGTCTAATTTGAATCATGTTACTCAAATACATATCTGGTGACTCGAATCACACAAATATGTTTCATATAATTTTTTCTTATTGATTCAAATCACTTGGTTTTCTGATTTCAATCACAACTCTTGCTTTTGAATCGAATCATACACCAATTTTCTCTAATTTTTGTTCTCTCATATTTTCAAAAGAGTTTTAAATCTTTCTTGAACACTTGCAAACAATTTCTTTCATCATCTACCCCATTCCTTTTCCATTGTCACATGGATCTACATCTCATCATTGGAGATTTATGATTTTTTTAGGATATTATTTTATTGAATTTAACGTTTTTACCTCATATTTTTGACACAAAGATAAATGGGAGGATTAATTATAATCCTATAGCCAGGTGGTGAATTAACTTAGTTTTTACCCCACTCGAAAAGATTATTTTTTATCATAAGCTTTGAAACAATTTTTCTGAAAAGCTACGTTTAGTCGAGGGACGCTTGGAACATTGGTCGAAATGAGAATATCAACAAGGGTTGGGTCGAAGATGAGATAGTTTTAAGTTTTGGAACTTGGTGAAATTTGGAAAACTTTCAGTTTTACTACTACTATAGATACAAAATTTTGTCGAAGTAAGGTGTAAAAGGATAAGATCAAACAATTATTGAAGAACACGTGTAGACTTATCAAAGGCAAAATATGCATGGAAAAAGAGACATGTCAAATTTTAGTAAATCGGCAGTTGCCGACTGTAATGTTAGAACTAGTATATAAGCAGTTCAGGTTTGTAGGATTAGAGGGTCGCAATTTTACACAAATTATCCAAGTGTTAGAGAGAAACGAGTGATTGAAATTAATGTATGCATTTGGGTTACGTTTATAAATTCAGGTTTTTTATTTTATTTTTATTGTTTCATTTACTATAGTTACCTTTCATTTTCCATTTTGACACTCTTTGTCAAATGTGTTTTAAACCAAAACTTTTTGCACAATTTGTCATGGGTATTTTCGAATTTAATCCCTTACATGAAATCAAACTTGTCTTTGTTTACCAAAATTACCAGTAAACAAATTGGCACACCCAATGGAACCTTTGTTTGAAAATTTTGCTTTTATTTAGACATCTGTCTATACTAAGTTCTTCATTTAAGAATCTTTTTAATGTCCTAAGTGTATATGAGATTGAGAAGTGGTACGATTATAAAAAAATACGTTAAAAAAACAACTTGAAGGTATGTTAAAATGGTTCATCCGAGAAATAACAATACCAATGAAGAACAACCATTCGTTACTATGGATGAAGGCACGATTGTTGCGACTTCGACCGAAGCAAGCGCATCCATAATGATCATACCGTAGATTGGGCAAAAGGGGACAATAATTTCCCTGTCAATAGAGGCCAGTCTCCCTATGATTGTGAGACCAACTATGGAAAGTGAGTTCAAGCCTTATTCCCCAAGTCTCTCATTTCCTATGTTTAGTCGTGATCAGCCTTATGGAATGCCAACATCAAGATTCCAGATATTACACACAAACGCATCGACATTTGCTAATAACGCAAAAAAATGTGTATTCGCCAATTGACCCTCAATTAGCATCAAGGTAAGCTATAGGAAACCCTAATATCATCATGCAACCATAAGAGGGAGCATGATTCATCTCTCAAGTAATGCCAACATTAACCACAAGTTATATGGTGGCTATGAGACAACAAATGGATAAGAGTAACCATGACATGGCTAACCTGTTCATCCAATAAATATGCACCATATTCAATCCTCTGATTCAAAATATGAACCAAATGTGACGAAATTTTCAATCTGTCAGTTTAAGATGGCCAAATTTTAGTGCCACAAGGCGTAAAAACGTCGCCTTTGGAACAACGGAAGAAAAGAGGGTTTTGCAAATACCATAATTTTTTGGGTCATAAAACTTCCTAGTGTTTTCATTTTGAGGATCTTGTTCGGAACGCTTTGAATGAAGGAACGATGAAATTTGCCGAAAGGGAAAGGCACCAATGAAAATTGACCCCAACCCATTACAAATTGAAGAAGCCCATTATGGTGAACTAGTTGAGATCAACATGGTTGAGATTACCAAAGATCTTGATATGGAAGTAGAAGCAAATTCTATAGAGAATAACGAAAACCAAATGAAGGTGGTCTATCCTAGGGCATAATAGCAGTTCATCGACTTTCTCGACTAATGTAGATTCAAAGGTTCAGAGGTGATGCTCTGCCTTAGGTGCAATGCGATTTTCAATAAAGAAGATACTAAGAACCTAGTAAGTGCTTGAGTTCCCAAGTAGAAAGGGAAATGGGGAAATAACATGCCCTAATTCGTCTTTGATAAAAGGGGTTTGCCCTAGAAGAAAAAATAGAAGTTTCTGACTTACCATGGGAACAAACCAAATACCTATATCCCACCATCCAATGCTCCCCAAGGAAAGTGGATGCGACCTATGGGTAAAGATGGACCTTAGCATTTGAAGTGGAAAAGTTTCTAGATGAGTAGGAGCTCATTGATATCGCAATCAGAGAATTTCCAAGTATCCCAAACAGCTCCTACGGGTCTGGCATTTATAAGGGTTAAAACCCCATAACCATAACCCAGTATTAGAGAAAGAAAAAAGAAGAGAAAGATGCTACAAAATCGAGTAGTAACATAACATATCCCAAGTCTATCATTTATCAGGCCAAGAAGCCAATCAAAAGACAATTGTGTTACCCCATGCTAGTGAAGACAAATGGGAAAGGAGGAAAAGAGGCACCACCTTTGGATGATGAGATGGTGACTGATAATTTTTGTTATTTCTTTGAAATTATGATTGGCATGAATTTTAGTAAAACTAACTTGACAGCAACATGTTGAAAAAGATGTTTCAACTTGCAGACTCAACATGTCGAATGGGATGTCCTAACCAAAAGTATAGGACATATGGTTTGTTAGAGTTTACAGTTTGGATTCTGTTGGCTTGATTTAAATACTGAATATTATGGGAATATTAAGTAATCCTATGTGGTGCCCAAGATTGAGGAATCAAAGATCATGTTGGTACTCGAAAGCATTCAATTTTCTAAAGGTTAAGACATTTTAGGAATGTTGAGACATTTTAAGAAACTCTTGATTGAAGACCTATTTTTATGGAGAAGTTTCTGCAAATCTTTAGCAGTCTCCTTGTTGTGTTTTTAAAGCCCAAATCCATATTGGTAATTCTCTATTTTTATGATTAGCATTATGTTTGGTAAAACTAACTTATGGAAAAACATGTTTAACAAGATGTTCTATCAACTAGAGAAACATGTCGAGCAAGATGTCCTATGCAGGATCATACGATGTTGTGTCTGTGTAAATCTGGACTTTTGGAATCTGTTAGTTTGTTATAGAGGCAGAATATTCTGGGAATATTTTGCAATCCTATGTGGCGCTCAATTTAAGGATGAAAGATGTTATCTATTTTAAAGGGGTATTCACAGTTTCTAAATATGGAGATTATTTAGGAAACTAATGATTGAAGCCCTATCTTTGTGGAGAATATCTTGGAGCTTTTTCAACAGTTTCTTGTTGCGGTTTTGAAGGCCCAATCTAGTCCAGAAGATTGGTATAAATAGAAGGCAACAAACCTAATTGAAGTGTGGAACTTATATTGTATTTTGTTAGGGTTTTGTATGTGAATATTGTGAGCCTATCTAATATCATCTTAATATAAGAGTAGGATTGTTTCCATTGTGTTGTAAGCTCTGTCATTCATTCATAAGCTTTTAAGTATTTAGTAATTGTATATCACACATGTGTCTTTATCTTTTGATGCATTAAGTTGAGTGTGTGTTGCTTGTTTATCAAGATATTATTCTTGATTGAAGCTTTTAAGCAAGATCAAGTATTGTATTTGATTGAGGGGTTTCTTAATCAATTAGTGCTTTGTAATTGAAGACTTGGGTGAAAGGCTGTTAATATCAATAACTTGGATTGGGACTGTGAGACATTGCTGCAATAATTGGGAGTGAGAGGGGTTTCTTATATCTAGGAAGATCCTAGGCAGAAGTTTCACTGGATAGGGATTAAGTGAGAGGTTGTAACCCGGAGGTTGTTTAGCTTCGAAATAATACTGCTGATAGTGGATTTCCTTCCAGGCTTGGTAGCCCCCAAAGTAGGTGTTTTTGTACACCGAACTTGGTTAATAATTATGTGCATTCAAATACTTTACATCACCTTTAAATTTTATTTACCTTGTCATTGCGTGTTGTTCAGTTATCAGGGTCTCGACATCTCTTAGGACATCTGATATCTACAGATACCAAAATTTCAAATTTGATTTAGGGTCGGAAGATGACTTCGACGTAATTTGCAACGTGGTTTTAGTGCTCCCAGTCGAGTATGATTGTGTCCTAGAAGTGGCAGAATCGAAGGAGTATGGCGAACAGGAGATGGCCAAACATAGGTTTGTATGTTGCTATGCGAGGGGTAATGGTTGCATAGAAGAGAAAAATGATTTTTTTGAAAGGCGTGGTGAAGGCATAAATAGACCTTTGGTGCCCTTGTTAATAAGGGCAAAAGTTGAAATTACTTGAGTTAATAAAATAATAGTTGACAGAGGCGCAATAGTTAACTTGATGCCTCATTTCGTATTAAAGAGGATAGGAAAATATGATACCTATGTGAGACCACATAATATGGTCTTGTCAAACTATGAAGGCAAAACTTGACATACTTTAGGAGTGATTCAAGTTGATTTGATAGTTGGGTCGATAACTAGACCCATTGTTTTCATGGTTATTTCATCTAGGGCCAATTACAACTTGCTCTTGGGTAGAAAATATATTCATGGCATAGGAGCAATTCCATAATCACTTCACCATGGACTCTCGATATGGTGAAAAGATGGGATTATTGAAAATATAGAAGCTGGCCAAAGCTACTACATGGAAGAAATAAATCATGTAGACAAATGAATTTTGAGAGAAACTTGGCAAATATTGCACCATGTTCTCCTGCAGGTTTTGCATACTTGCTAGTAGAAAAGGCCTTTACTCTCTAAAGCTTCATCCTACCCATGGATTTGTGTGGGATAGAGAACTTATGGTCCATGACATCCAACCAAATGGTTGGGATGACGCAGATGAAGACCATGTCTGATTCTGTCACTTTGGAAAGAATTTTGGTTTATATAGCTGGAAATAGAATAAAATCGGCTCTAGAGGCCGAATTGCAACACACAACTGTCGAAAATGAAGTAGAAATATACAATGTGTGGCCAGGTATGAACTTTGAACCTAAACAACCAGACAATTCATAACCAGCAAATATGAGAAGTGATGGCTTATAAAGTGAAGGCTTGAATGTGTCTATGATGATGAGCCTTTGGGTTTTAAAAAGGATCCAATCGTATCAACTAAAAAGATGCAGGCTCAGGATCCCTTAGAAGAAATATATTTGGGTGACGGGACAAATAAAAGGCCAACATATATCAGTGCCAATATCAAACTTGACCTGAGAACAAAAGTAATTAAATTACTTCAAGAATATATGGATTGTTTTGCTTGGGATTTTCACGAAATGCCAGGATTAAGCAGAGATTTGGCAGGTTTAATACTGCCAATAAAACATAGTAAGAAGTCGAACAAACAAATGCCAAGAGAAATCGGTCTAGAAATCATGTCAAAAATTAAAGAGGAGATCGAAAGACTCCCTAAGAAGAAAATTCATTATAACAACAAGGTATGTCGAATGGATTGCAAATATAGTTCCTGTAATTAAAAAGAATGCGATACTGAGGATTTGCATAGATTTCAAATATTTGAATGTTGCGATTATCTTAGTATGCTTGATGGTTATTCTAGTTATAACCAAATTTTATTTAGGATGAGGACGCGCCAAGAACGGAATTCTGATGCTCCAAAGTCTTGGGCACTTATTAGTGGGTGGTGAAGCCTTTCGGTTTGAAGAATGCCACTGCAACTTACTAGAGGGTAATGAATTTGATTTTCATGATTATATCAAAAATTTTATGCCCATATATATTGGCGATATAGTTATGATGTGTGCATATGGAAATGTTCATCTCGACAATCGTCGAAAGAATGAGGAAATATAGACTGAAAATGAATCCTTTTAAGTGTGCCTTTTATGTGGAGACAAGAGATTTTCTTGGCTTCGTAGTTCACAAAAAGGGCATTGAGATAAACCAGAATAAAACAAAGGCCTTTATGGATAAATGGCCTCCTTTGACCAAGAAAGAGCTTCAATATCTATTGGGAAATATTAACTTCTTGAGAAGGTTCATTTTGAACCTTAATGGCAAACAAAACCATTTGCGCCATTGTCGCGTCTAAAGACAGAAGGGTTCAAATGGAAAAAAGGAACATCAAAGGGCTTTTGACAAGATCAAGGAATACCTTATGCACCCTCTGATACTGTTTCCTCCTCTTAGAAGCAAGTGCATGAAGTGTACATTTTTGGGTCAGACTTGACTATAGGAAGCATGTTAGCATAAGAGAATGATAATGGTGTCGAAAGAGCCATTTATTACCTTATTCGAGTGTTGCATGATGCAGAGAATAGCATTATAGAAAACTTGTACATATGTTCGTACTTCTCTTGTACAAAATAAAAACCTTATATAAATCCTATTGATGTTTATGTCTCTTCGCATTTTGATATCATTAAGCATATGTTGTCCAAACTAATCTTGCATAGTCGAATTGGAAAGTGGGCTCTTGCTCTGAGTATTCCTTAATGTATGCACCTTTAAAGACCGTGAAAGGGAAAATCATCGTCGATTTCATCAAATATCATCCAATAATCAAGGCGTCTCAAAATTATCTAAAGTCAAAACCTTGAAAGTTATACTTCGACGGTTCCAGCCATAAAAATGGGACTGTAATTCGGATCTTGACAATTTAACTAAAAGACATCCCAATGAAATTTAAATTCAGGATCGAAGGTTTATGCTCTAATAATGAAGCCTAATATGAGGCTTTGATAGCTGGCCTCAAAATATTTTTGGATTTGGGGGCAAAAAGAGTTGAGATTAAAGGAGAGTCTGAGTTAGTTGTCAAAAAGTTAACAAAGGAATACAAATCCATTAAGGAAAACTTGCTAATGTACTTTGTTACAGCAAATCGATTAATAAAATGATTCGACTTTGTTGAGAGTCAACATGTGCCTCAGCTAGTAAATCAACAGGCGAATGATCTGGCACAGATCGTCTTAGGGTATAAAGCATCGAAGGAAAAATTGGAAGAACTGATTGAAGATAATTTCGACCAATCGGTCCTCTTCAAATTTGTCAATAGCAAAACTTGAGGGAGCAGAAACATAAAGATTTGGCGGAATAGACCCTGAAAATTTGAAAATTTTGCCATTGACAATAGGTAGAACTCTGATTGGGAAAAATTGACAATTGAATACTTAGAAAACCCAACAGGGTCAGTGGATTGAAAGATCAAGTATAAGGCTTTGAACTATGTCATCATAGGGAACATATTATTAAAAAAGACTCATGAGGGTGTCTTGCTCAAATGTCTTTGAGAAAGTGAGGCTTATTTGGCAATATTTTGTGTCCATAGTGGGTCGTGTGGTGCTCATCAAGCAGACCGTAAAATGAAGTGGTTGTTATTTCGACAAGGCATTTATCGGCCCATGATTTTTAAAGACGTCATCAAATTATCCAAAGGATGCCAAGAGTGCCAAAGACATGCAGGAATTCAACATGATCCTGCAAGCGAACTGCATGCAATTGTAATACCTTAGCCATTCAGAGGTCTGACTTTAGATTTAATTGGCAAAATTCAACAAGCATAGTCTAAAAACCAAAATTATATATTAGTTAGCATAAATTACTTTACTAAATGGATAAGAGCAATATCCTTAGTCAATGTGGACCAAAAGGGGGTAATAGACTTTATCCAAAACCACATTATCTACAAGTTTGGGATTCCTAAAACCATAAAAACTGACCAAGGATCAGTGTTCACAGGTCAAAAATTGTAGGAGTTTGCTCCTGAAGTAAAGATTAAGTTGTTAATATCCACACCTTATTATGCCCAAGATAATGGTCAAGTCGAGGCGACTAATAATAATTTGTCTAATTAAGAAGCATTTGAGGAATAAACCAAGGAATTGATATAGGACATTAGATTAAGTTTTATGGGCATGTCGAACATCCCCTAAAGACACAACAAATTCTACTCCTTTTCGTGTAACGCTTAGACATGATGTCGTTTTACCTGTCTAGATATATGTTAGTTGATCACACTGAATCGCGTTACATAATTGACTCGATTTGCACATGTTTTTCATTATTTTTTAGGTTTTTTCCTGTGTTATGTTTGTTCTTGGCTCATTTGCAGGTATTATCCCTTTTATTTACTCTTCTGAAGAAAACAAGCGAAAAAGCCAAAAAAATCGGGATTTCCAGTCAATTTACACACATGGCGTCCAGCTAAGCGCCCGCTGTAGGGAGTGCGGTGACGTGTCCCGCTTTATCCAGAGGGGTATCTAACATGTTCCTATGATCTCCACCTTGGCCTGCTCCGCAGCCGCTGACCCCCCTCCGCGGGCGCGGTCATTGTTAATTGTTTCCCGCTCAGAAGGAGTTAAGTGGCGCTCCTGTCTTTACGCAGCTCAAGGAACCTCTATAAATAGTTTTCGTTTTTCATTTTTTGATTTCATTAAACTTAGTCTACAACACTAAGCATATACTCACCTATGTAAAAGCAATAATTCGCCACATCGGGGGATTATTGCACCATAGTGTGATTAGGTTGGAGCATTTTATTTTCCTTGTGATTTACTTCAAGCACTTTACTTTCCGCTTGTACCAGATTTAAAGACTCCAATTGGAGTAGGTTTTGATTTATTTCGCATTTACACTTTTTTATCTTGCCTTTACTTTTTGTCTATTTTACTGCACTTATTTATCCTGCATTTCTTTACATTACTTTATTTCACGCACTCGCTTTAATTACCATGTTTACATGCTTTTATATGCTTACTTTTATTTCCATGTTTGGCTAAGTTTTTAAAAGTTAGAATGTAAGGATCGTAGTAAAAAAAGAGTTCCAAATGCTGTATTAATAGAAATACTATTGGGGATATTTTAACTTTTAATTCAAGTTTGCTGTACTTAAATGTTTATGGGAAAGATCGAAAGCCGTCCATACTTAAGATTGAACTTGATTAGTTTTTAACCAAACAAAAAGGGCGTAAACAGTTTGATTAGTTAATTAGGAATCTTTGACACATTTTTAGAAAACGATTTTAAAACTATTTTCGGACGCGTTTATAGTTTGAAATCCGATTCTTGGCCTAAAAGCCAAGAATCTCTTTAAGTTAATCTTTCCAAGTTAAAACCACTTTTCCACTAAGACAAGTAACTAATTTCTTAAAAATAGGTTTACTACTTTAAGGTTTGAGGCACCTTTTATAGGTAACAATAAAAGGATATAATTAAAGAGTAAACTCGGTTCTTAGTACGCGAGAGCGACAAGTTCCCGTTAAAATTTTCATTTCTATAAGTAGAAAATATTGCCCCATAAGTAGTTCTACCAACATACAACTGGATACATATTTGATTTATGTGAATTAAATTCGAACCTGTTGCTTTTATATGCTATTTACTTTATCCCTTTATTTTCTTGCACTGCACACATCTCAACTGTTTTCATCCACCTTATATAAGCACCTTAGCAATAGAGTTGATAGATTGACGATTGGTCTTTGTGGTTCGATAATATTTTATATTACTTCGATAGGCTGTGCACTTGTAGTTTTATTTTAGACTCTATAAACAGACCCATCAAGTTTTTGGCGCCGTTGTTGGGGACCAAACTTCGTCAAATTTTGTACCCTATTGTCATCTCGTTTAGACTAAGGCTTTATTAGCCGATAGATGCGTAAGAGTCGTAGCACCGGAAACTTAGTAGATCCTTTAGTTGAACCCGAATGTTACACTCGAGCACGCCTTTTTATCCAAAGGTTAAGAAGAGCTATGGCTGAGGATTGTAACCAAAGACCTCTTAAGGAATTCGCTCAACCATCTAATGAGGAGCCTAGTTCTAGTATCGTAAACCTTGCCATAACAACTAACAATTTCGAACTAAAGCCCTCACTATTACAATTAGTACAACAAAACCAATTCGCTGGTCTCGCTACTGAGAACCCGAATCAACACCTAAAAGTTTTTATCCAGTTAGCTGACACCCTTAAGGCAAATGGTGCTTCACGTGAAGCAATTCGTCTAAGACTATTCCCTTTTTTCTTTAGAGGTAAAGCGTGTGATTGGTCATATTCTCTTCCAGCCAACTCAATAACAACTTGGGAAGACCTTAGGAGAGTATTCCTTGCTAGATATTTCCCCCCAAGCAAGACCGGTATCCTCAGGAACCTGATCACTAGATTCACTCAAAACCAAGATGATTCACTTTTTGAAGCATGAGAAAGATATAAAGACCTTTTAAGAGCTTGTCCGCACCATGGCCTAGAGCAATGGTTGATCATACACACCTTCTATAATGGACTCTATTATAGTAATAAGATGTCTATAGACGCTGCCGCTGGTGGTGCATTGATGAACAAACCTTACCCTGACGCATGTGCCCTAATAGAAGATATGGCCCAAAACCATTATCAATGAGGAGCACAACGAGCGACAGTAGAGAAGAAGGAGACCCAAGGAGGAGTACATGAGATACGTTTCATGGACATGATACAAGCCAAAATGGTTGCCCTAGCCTTAAAAGTAAAAAATATGTCTCAAAACCCTGCCACAAAAGCTGCAGTTAATCAGAATGCGAACTCTGTGGAACCCAAGGACATCAAACTTCTGATTGCAACCTTCTGAATGAGTCTAGCTCAAACCAAGTTAATTACACCCAAGGAAACCCTTTTTATAATACCTATAATATTGGATGGAAGAATCACCCAATATTTTCCTATAAAAATAACAACCCAATCCAAAATCCTGGATCCTCGAGACCGCAGGGTTTTCAAACTCAAAGACAAAATCAACCTATGCAATTTGTACCACCGAAACCAAGTCTTAAGGAAACAGTAGATAATTTTATTCTAGACCAAACTCAGCAAAATAATAAGTTCCTAAACCAAAACGTTCATATAAATGAGCTAATCACACAACTAGGAATTAAGTTCGACCGAATGATAACCCATTATAAGATGCTTGAGACTCAGATCTCGCAAGTAGCTCAAACATAAGTTGCACGAACTATACCTGGAGGAATATTCCCTGGACAAACTCAACCCAATCCTAGAGGTCAAGAAAATTCCATTACCTTAAGAAGCGAAACCGCTTACGATGGACCTAAAAACCCAATCTTGAGCGCACCCTAGAAACCTAAGGAGAATGTCATACCCTAGGACAAAGTAGAGAAACCAGAGGAACCTGAAAAGAAACCAAACCAAGGAGTAGAAATAAAAGATAAGGATTATACACCACCACCATCGTATAAGCCACCAATTCCATATCCGCAGAGACTTAAGTAAACCCAACTAGAAAATCAATACCAAAAATTTATCAAGGTGATAGAGAAACTCCATGTAGAAATCCCTTTTGTTGCACCCCAAAATTTTCCCACCTATTTATTCCTAAAAAGGGTTTCATATCACATCATTGTACATGTTTCATATAGGTCATTCATCCAATACATTCATTCATATCATGGTTACTACTCAAAAGATGACAATAAAAGAAGTTTGTGGAAAGGAATTTCTGACCAAAGGAAGGAGATATGAGGTCTCATTGTATGACATCATCTTCATCAAAATTCTCCTGGAATTAGGGTTTCATGATGTGGTGTCGTTTTCTTTTACCTCCCCGTTTCACTTGGGAGGACGACACGCTAGACCCTTCACGCGAAATTTGGAAGGAGAATGCGCCCGGGGCGGGATGAATTTTGTTTCAGTTCTTCCTACGATATCACACGAACTTTTTAATTATCCTACGAGTAGGAGAGGGGAAAAAGATCTCAAATAAACCCTAGGAGTTTGCTAAGTGTGGGGATTCACCTAGACTAGAAATTATGGAGTCTGGGAGGTCGGTTATACATAGGGAAGAGTTTAAGCACCCTACATATCCATAGTACTCTACGAGAACCTTCTCTGTGTCTATGTGTTTGTGTTTGTTGCTTATTATTGGGAAAGTTTCTCCTTTGTGTTAGGAGAGAGAATTGAATTGAATTAAAAGAAAGACAGACAGACAGACTATTTTTGGTATTTTATTAGCTCGCTGAGATTCCTTGTGAACCTCATGCCTACATATCCCTAATGGAAGTCAGAGCTTAATGTAGTTCGGAGAACTAATTAGGGAAATTAATTATTTTTGGTGCCTTGCTTGAAGCTCAAGGTTGAAGCTTGAATTAAATCTCTGTTTACAGTAAAGAGGCATGAAATCATCTTTACAGAGAGGTATTTCTACTATTCCACCACAAACATTAAAAGAGTGACAAAATAACTGGATTCATTTCATTCAAGAGGGGGACCTTACTTTTGTATGTGCAAGTATACTAGTCAACTACGTCTTGAATGAAAGAAAGATGCTCATCCAAATTAGGGAAAGTTACCACATGCCTGGGTTTTACTGCCAGAGCATGCCTTTCAAAATCCTAAATGGGAGACTGATTAAAATTAAAATGTAATGTAATGTTTGTTTGTTTGAATGTGGTGAGATAGGAGAAAGATCTCTCTATAGAGATAAGCTATGTCTATCTACTGTATAAAAGATTTGATTTTAGCTGGCTTGTGTGAGGCCCAAGCTTGAGGCTTTTGATTGATTTATTATTTTATTGACTCTGGGAGGTAACTTTACTGGGGATTGACTTTAACTAAGAAGTTTTTGTGTTCTGTACAAGGCCCAGAATTGAGGCTGACTCTAGCTGGAGAGCATTCATTTGATGGATTTTATTTGGTGTTCTGTACAAAGCCCAGAATTGTGGCTAACTCTTTATTGAAAAATGTGCCTTTTATTGACTGAGTTTGGTGAGATTATCTTTTTAAAGAATGAATTTTTGGAAGCTAACCCTTTCCATGGATTTTACTCTGCTGGAGAGTTTGTCTTTTGAAAGTTCAGTTTTTGGAAGCTAACCCTTTCCAGGGGTTTTGACTCAGCTGGTGAAATTATCTATTAAAAGACTGTTTTTTGGAAGCTAACCCTTTCCAGGGATTTATGAATGATAGCAGAAATATTATCTAATTGAGACTTCTTGTTTAAAGCCCAAGATTGAGGCTGACTCTGGCTGAGGATAGAGAACTATGGATCCTAGACTCTGCTAAGGAAGATTAAAGATGATAAGGGTGACAGAGACTGTCCATGTCTCTCATTCCAAAAGGTGGACTCAATGTGAGATTGAGGCATTCTTAGCTTGTTTAAAGTCTGGTTTAAAGAATGGAAGAAACTCACCAGGATAGGCTAAAAGGTGACTAAAGACCTGTTCTTATGTTTATAAGAAACCTGATGGGTCCTTGTATAGAAGCTCAAGAGGAAGCTGGGAATGCTTTTAAGAAGCCTGTGGGTCCTTGTACAAAGCCCAAGAGGAGGCTAATCGAGGGTCATCGAGGGTCCTTGTTATAGCACAAGAGAAAGCTATGTAGTTTTGAACTTATTTTGGCTCTAAGCAGATGGGTAAGAGGTTTCACCGGGAATAATTCCTCTTGGGTGGATGTATCCTATTTTTTTGTTCTAAGGCTTTTTCAAGATGTTTCACCGGGAATAATTCATCTTGAGGGTTTGAACTACAGATCTCTAATTAGGAAAGAGCCTTCACCGGGAAGACATTCTCAATCCTAGGCCATATTCCTATAATATATATATATAGTTTAACTGTCCTAAGGTTTCACTCAGACGTAGTTCTAAACAATATATAAACAATTTATATTTGACAGTAATTTAAATAAAGACTGTAAATGGAAAGCTATAAAGCCTAACCTGGATGGAGTGGAGGCCTTTGAAGAAGTATGTAGAAAGCCTCACCAGCAATTTTGTTGACAACAGTTGAATATTTATTATAAACAGTTAAGGGTTTTTGAAAACAGAAGAAGTGAAGATGGACATAGGTCACATAGGTATCTGAAGAGTTTCACCGGGAATAATGCCCTTCAAATACCAGAAGAATGTTTTGAAAACAGAAAGAAGATTTTGTAAATACAGTTTTTGAAAACAAACTAATAAAAGAAAAAGGTGCTGGGACTTACACTCTATTAGAGGCCCATGGTGTGTTTACTGTTAAAAAAAAAACAAATGAAAGATACAGAGTTTTGTTGTATGAAAAAAAAACTAGATCGTCTGTTGGATCGGAGATTTGAAAAAAACAGTTTTTTAAGGATTGATAAAAAAAACCAACTTAATTATACTAGAGGCAAAGCCTACACCTAATTAAGACCTAAAATATTAGGGTTTTAACACAAAAGTTTGCACAAGTGATTAGGTTTTGAAATTAAGTGAAAACTATATTTTAAAGTATTTAAAAACATACTTAAAACATATGATTTTTTTAACCTAATTAAAATATATCAAAATAATATATATTTTTGTAATTTTTTTGATTATCTAGAAAATAAGTATATCAAATAACAAGTGTGTGAAAAATCAAGCAAAAATGATTTGGTTTGGAGAGTGAATTAATTGGTTGAAGTTATTAAGAAAATAAGTGAGAAAAAGTGATAAAAAATAAGGATTTGTCTCCACCAAGGCTTGAACCCACGCCCTTGAAGCTAGTTCCCAAAACACACACCAACCAGCCAACGCGCGTTTGGTGTCATACTGGTGCTTCCAATGATATACATATGTTATTCAAGTGCATAGAACAAAAAAAGAAATAAAATCAAAAGGTCTAGGGCGAGGGGGATTCGAACCCTAGACCTTGGGCACACGCTTCTCACAAACTCTCTTTACCACTAGGCTATAACGATGTAGTCATTTATAAAACAACTGCCACTCAAAATAAAACAAACTCTAACCCTGAATTTGAATTTTTGCGCGCCACCACCATTGTCATCTTCAACCTTAAGCTTCCATGATTTTGAAATTCCAACTCTCTCGTTTCTCAACCAAATCAGATTATGTAAACATGAATTTTGCTCTAAATTTCCTCACGAATCCAGATATGCAACTAATATTCATTTATATTAACTACAACTATCTAATTTTTTATAAAACACGAAGAACACATAAACCCTAATTTTAAAATTAAATAATGAACAAGATGAATAAATGAATGATGATAGAGGGTTTTCAATCTTCTGATGATGCTGAACAAACTGGTATCGAGATATATAAGAAAAAGTACTTGAATAAGTGGGTTAGAGTTTGAAAAAATACCTCTGAAAGTGGAGGTCGTGAGAATGATGGAGAGCACCTGGGCTTGTATGAATGATCCTAAAAGCTTCCTTGGGACTCAGTGATGCTAACTGAATACTTATTGCACCTTGAATGCTTAAGTATTGTTCTACCCGACCCCTTCTATTTGAGCTCCAAGTGAGAGTGGAAAGTAGTGATTCTGCACTTACAGATAGGCTGCGACCATCTGAATAGCTTCACTGCATCCTAAGGAACATGTTTGGATGCTTAGACTTGCTTGACACCTCTTGAATTATGCTACAGACCTCCAACTGCTCGAGCTTCAAAATGAAAGTGGCTATGGTGTTCCTCCACTTACAGAAGTGATCCAGGTGCTTGGATCACCTCTAATGAACCTCCTTGAGATGTTAGAATGCTTACTTCTCAAAGAAGAGCTCTGGTTTGAAGAAATCGATTCTTCTTGCCAAAGAACTTTGAAAATCCATAAGCATGAGAGAGAGAAGGAGAAAGCAAGGAATTGAGTTGCTTTGGTGTCCTTATTACTGATGAAGGCTCTTCTATTTATAGGCAAATGATGCAGAGCAATTGGATGTAGTGAGCTTGCTTAGTGAAGTAAGTTTGGTTTCTTGGCCATGAAGGAATTCAAAGAATATTCCAAGTGCAATGATGAGCTCTTTGATACCACTCCCTAGCCATCGGTTTTGCTTGATCTTAGGGGACAATTCTGATGCAGAAGTGAGCTCCAATTGGTTGGGAAGAGATTCCTTTGGTGATTCATCTATTTGCCATAAATTCCCAAATGTAATCATTACATAATCACATGCCTTTGTTTTTGGGAATATTCTTCAATCCTTATGCAATGATGAAAATGGATGTATGGTATGCTTGCAGATGTATTATAGGTCGTGTAGTATCATTTAGTGAAGCCATTTGCACAAAATTGCAAAGTTTCAAATTGTGCATGGCCTATAATTTTACTTCATGAGGCCAACTTTGAACAAGCATAACTCCTAGCTCAAAATGAATTTGGAGGAGGTTGAGCACAATTTGGAAAGCCCTAAACATCTACTTCAATTCATTATTTTGGGGTTTCTTCAGAATCATTTGGGAAAATTGTGAAAAATGAGCCCAAAGTTGGAAGAAAACTAGGTCAAAAATACTTAGAAAATTTTCTAAGTTTTAAAGGCCTATAACTTCCAAATCCCAAATCTCTTAAATGATTGATTTCTTGAAAAAAGTTGCATTTTAAGATGTTGTTTTATTTTGAAAGATCTACAACTTTCATGTTAGAAGTTTTTTGAGTTGTGTAGGTGAAATTTTGAGTTCCCATAATGCCCTCAAAAACCCTAATTCCTGACTTTTTGATACTTGATGAATTTTCTTGAATTCCTTTGGTCAAATGACTTTAATAATCATATATTGATGATATTGATCCTCAAAAGTCATGGTTTGACTAAAAACCCTAAAAGTCAAAGGTGATCTTGTATAGTTGACTTTTTCATATGAAGTGAAATTTTGGACTTTTGTGATGAATCAAGTTCTCCTCCTCAAATGAGTGATGTGAATGGATTATATTGAGGTAATAGAAGCTCTTAAACCATGTTTTGATTTTTTGATTCATGTCCTGATTAAAAGTCAACTGTCCAGGTGAATTAGGTTAAAAACCCTAATTGTCGACCACATGAAATTGATGACTGTAGATCTTGAATTGAAGTGTAATGCCCAATGGATAATGTCATATGAACCAATTGAAGATATTTGGAACAATTGATAGGTGTCCTGGAGCTTTTTGAGGTTTCCCAAATGTGATCCCTGATTACAGTCCCTGATGGGCTCAAAACCCTAGATTGGTGAACTAAGCAAACTTGGGCTCAGATGATTGGGTGTCTAATCAATCATAGGTGGATAGAATGAAGCTTTTTGAGTCCTATGATTGTATTAGAGACTAATCCTTTTATTGATTGATCCTTTGCCTGAGCTCTTTTGTTTCTGAACATCCTTGATTAAGCACCAAGTGAACAAGTGACTGTTCTGAGTATCTGTTTTGATTCTGATGAAAAGCCTGAAAGTATGACATCTCAGGGGGGGGGTCAAAATTAGGGTATGACAGATGCCCCTATTTAAGTTTCTTTCATCCGGAGGGAGAGAGATTGATATCTCGATCTCTCCTGCGCGAAAGAGACTTAAATATCAAAGAATGCCCGAATTTTGGGCGTCCTTGAGATGTCGTAGTGATAATAAAATCCTCGTGCATGAATCAATCCCGTTGTCGCACTTGGCGGGGGATAGGGAGATAAACTCCGGTAGAAATGTGTTATGCGAATTCTAGTGAATGGATGGCAATGCAAAATGCGTGATCCATCTTCTCTAACTAAGCGTTTACTACTTAGAAAAAGGTAAACAACCTCCTCTAGCTCCAGATGTTTAAATCGTGAAACTGGTCTCAGTTGTGATTTTGGACAATATCTCAGATAAAGAGAGATTCTCCAAAGGTTGTTTCCTCATCAAACTTCTCACCAGCACTTAGAGGTGAGATACCATTTGACGGCAATTAAGAAACTTCATCATCTTTTGGAAGATATCTCTGATGAAGAGAAAATCTCCAAGGTTTGTTTCCTCATCAAACTTCTCACCAGCACTTGGAGGAGAGATACCATTTGATGGCAATTAAGAAACTTCATCATCTTTTGGAAGATATCTCTGATGAAGAGAAAATCTCCAAGGGTTGTTTCCTCATCAAACATCTCACCAGCACTTGGAGATGAGATACCATTTGATGTCAACTAAGAAACTTTATCATCTTTTGGAAGATATCTCTGATGAAGAGAAAATCTCCAAGGTTTGTTTCCTCATCAAACTTCTCACCAGCATTTGGAGATGAGATACCATTCGATGGCAACTAAGAAACTTCATTATCTTTTGGAAGATATCTCTGATGAAGAGAAAATCTCCAAGGGTTTCTTTCCTCATCAAACTTCTCACCAGCACTTGGAGATGAGATACCATTCGATGGCAACTAAGAAACTTCATTATCTTTTGGAAGATATCGCTGATGAAGAGAAAATCTCCAAGGGTTTGTTTCCTCATCAAACTTCTCATCAGCACTTGGAGATGAAATACTATTTGATGGCAACTAAGAAACTTCATCATCTTTTGGAAGATATCTCTTATGAAGAGAAAATCTCCAAGGTTTGTTTCCTCATCAAACTTGTCACCAGCACTTGGAGATGAGATACCATTCGATGGCAACTAAGAAACTTCATTATCTTTTGGAAGATATCTCTGATGAAGAGAAAATCTCCAAGGGTTTGTTTCCTCATCAAACTTCTCACCAGCACTTGGAGATGAGATACCATTTGATGGCAACTAAGAAACTTCATCATCTTTTGGAAGATATCTCTGATGAAGAGAAAATCTCTAAGGTTTGTTTCCTCATCAAACTTGTCACCAGCACTTGGAGATGAGATACCATTCGATGGCAACTAAGAAACTTCATTATCTTTTGGAAGATATCTCTGATGAAGAGAAAATCTCCAAGGGTTTGTTTCCTCATCAAACTTCTCACCAGCACTTGGAGATGAGATACCATTTGATGGCAACTAAGAAACTTCATCATGATTTCCTTCCAACTGGATGTCTTTGAAGGAATATCCTATGATCATGCGCCCTTTTGAGGAGCTAATGACTTTACTTGAAAATGGACGAACTATCTTCGGGAAGAAAACCAACATTCACCGATCTGCTGGGGGGATAACAAATTGTTTTCCGGTATGAAAACTGTCGTTCATTGACTTATGCTGAGGAATCTGAACTATCTTCTTGACGAAGACTGCCATTCACTGACTCCGCTGGGGATATATTAAACCATTTTCCAGGAAGAAAACCGCCATTCGTTGATTTGCTGGGGAGACTCTGGAGGTGAACAAACTATCTTCCGGAGGAAGACTACCATTTGTCGATCAGCTGGAGAATCCAAATCATTTTCTTTGACGAAGAGTGCCATCTATTGACCCAACTGGGGAACTTATCAAACTGTTTTCCAGGAGGAAAAACTGCCACTTGTCAATTCTACCGGTGAATCTGAACTACTTGGAGAAGAACACCGCTTGTCGACTTTGTGAGGAATTCACATGCGAAACAAACTATCTTATTTGAAGAAGATTGCCGAGTGTCGCTCTGTAGGAGAATCTCAGTCGGAGAATTCCAAAAGTAAACAAACTATCTTATTTGAAGAAGATATCTATTGTCGACTTTGCTTGGGAGCGAACAAACTATCTCTTTGGGGGAGATTACCATTTGTTGACTTCCTGGGGATTTGTCAGAGTAAACAAACTATCTTCCTCTGGAAAACCACTATTTATTAACCTCTTGGGAAATTCGGGTGTATGAGCTTTCTTTCTTAAGAAGAAAAACACCCTTTCACGACTTTGCAGGGGAAACTTGAGCATATGTCCAAGCGACTCGGGCAATAACGGGATCAAAACCTAACTAGATAATCTTAACTATGCAAACGTATGATATGATGCATGAATACTATGATAATTATAAAATGCAAAGTGAATGTGAAAAGAATTGTCGCGGATGCGAAATCCTATGACTTGAATTTTTGTTGATCAGAAGATGTCTTCTTCTTGAAAAACGTAGTTTGCACTCCATTGGGGATAACTGGTTACTGGTTGCCCGCTGTTTGAAGTGAGTGATATGAATTGAATTGAAGATCCGTCATCGGGAGATGTTCGCAAAGCGACCTCATGGGGAAATTTTGGTTCCCGGAGTCTCAACCGTTTTTGGAGCAACTGTTTGCATTCTTCCTATTGTTTGTAAACCTCCGAAAGAAATTTCACCTTTATTTCGCAAGTAAATTCGTTTTATTTTATGAAAACATTTTATTTCAAGAAAATGACTGTTTAAACTTAAAATGCATTTTAAGAAACTGAATAAGACTCGATTTGCAAAGAAAAGGCACAAGGCTCAAATTTTTATTTATGGAATGGTAATCAGCCAAATGCTTGATTCCATGGAGTATTTACAAAGTTGGAAATTGGTAATTTTCGGGAAAAGGGCTACGATGAAACGTGATGACCGTTATCTTTCCCTTCCACTCCGAGTTGCGCTGTATTCGTGCTTCGTAGAATATGACCTACTGATGATGAATACTCCGCTATGGATTTTCTGGATGATCAAGTTTGTCCTGAACACAGTTACTTGCCATATATCCCTAACTTTTGCGTAAAATACCCCTTTCGGGTTTTAAGTCTACCAGGATTGATTATTATATTTTTTATGTCTCTAACTTTTGCCTGAATCGCCCTTTTGGGTTTTCGATTCACCGAGACGCTCTTTTTTGCCTAAGCTGCTCTTTGCGAGTTTTCAACTTAGCGAGCTGTTCTTTTGTTTATTTAGGCGAAGTATTTCTTGACTGCGTCGACGTTCACAGGACGGGTGAATTCTTTTCTATCCATAGTCGTGAGTATTAAGGCTCCTCCTGAGAAAGCTCTCTTGACCACGTATGGGCCGTCATAATTGGGAGTCCATTTGCCTCTCGAATCTGTGAGAAAAGATTGAATCCTTTTGAGTACAAGGTCGCCTTCTTTGATTGTGCGAGGTCGAACCTTTTTGTCGAAAGATTTCTTCATTCTTTGTTGATATAGCTGTCCGTGGCATAAAGCTGTCATGCGCTTTTCTTCGATTAAGTTCAATTCATCGAATCTGCTTTGACACCACTCGGCTTCTGTTAATTTTGCCTCCATCAAGACTCTCATTGATGGGATCTCAACCTCTATGGGTAGGACTGCCTCCATTCCATATATAAGGGAGAAAGGAGTTGCTCCAGGCGAAGTACGTACAGATGTACGGTAACCATGAAGAGCAAACGGGAGCATTTCATGCCAATCTTTGTAAGTGATGACCATTTTCTGAATGATTTTCTCAATGTTTTTGTTAGCTGCTTCTACAGCTCCATTCATCTTTGGTCTGTAAGGAGATGAGTTGTGATGTTCAATCTTGAATTCTTCACAAAGTTCCTTCATCATTTTGTTGTTCAAATTTGACCCATTGTCAGTGATTATCTTGCTAGGAATGTCGTAGCGACATATGATGTGATTCTTGATAAACCTGACAACAACTTGTCTTGTGACGTTTGCATATGAAGCTGCTTCGACCCACTTGGTGAAATAGTCTATGGCTACCAAGATGAAGCGATGTCCATTGGATGCTTTTGGCTCGATCATTCCAATCATGTCGATTCCCCACATGGAGAAAGGCCAAGGGGAAGAGAGTATATTGAGAAGAGATGGTGGCACGTGAATTCTATCGGCGTAGATCTGACATTTGTGACACCTCTTTGCATACTGGTAGCAATCTGACTCCATCGTCAGCCAATAATATCCTGCTCTCAGTATTTACCTTGTCATGGTGTGTCCATTGGTGTGAGTACCAAAGGAACCTTCATGTATTTCTCTCATGAGTATTTCTGCTTCTTTGCTGTCAACGCATCTGAGCAGGACCATGTCGAAATTTCTCTTGTACAGAACATCTTCATTCAAGAAGAATATGCCAGCTAACTTTCTCAAAGTTTTTCTATTTTTCTTTGACGTCTCAAAAGGGTACTCTTGCATTTGGAGAAAGTTCTTGATGTCGTGATACCACGGTTTGTCGTCGATGATTGCTTCTACTGTGAAAACATGAGCGGGCCTATCCAGGCGCATAACATCGATCCGAGGAATGTCATTCCAATGATTTATCCTAATCATGGAAGAGAGTGTGGCTAATGCATCATCCAAGTTGTTTTCTTCACGGGGAATGTGATGAAAATCTACTCTGTCGAAGAATGGTAATAATCTTCTCACGTAGTCTTTGTAAGGGATTAGCCCTGGTTGGCGTGTTTCCCATTCTCCTTTGATTTGATTGATGACCAAAGCAGAATCTCCGTATACATCCAAGTGTTTGATTTTTAGATCCACGGCTTCTTTGAGACCCATGATGCAGGCTTCATATTCGGCCTCATTGTTTGTACATTTGAAAGTTAATCTGGCGGTAAATGGAATATGGGTACCTCGAGGTGTAACAATGATTGCCCCAACTCCTCGTCCATAAGCATTGACGGCTCCGTCAAAGATTAAGCCCCATTGGGATCCTATCTCAGGTCCTTCGTCTGGTAGTGGCTGTTAGAACAAGATTTGTTCTGATCAATTATCTTAGTTTTGATGATAACAATAATATGAATTTTGCTTAAGATAATATGGTACTCTAATCCAATGCAATTTCCTTTTCAGGAAATATATAAAGAGTATGCATAATTCAGCGCTCAGAAGCTTTGTCTCAAAGGGTTCAGCATGCAACATCAGAACATGGTCTGGCAAGACATCAGAAGATGGTCGAAGCAGAATCAGAACATGGGTCTATGGAAGCATCAGAAGAACATGAGATCAGAAGCACTGAAGTTCTGATGGTATCACGCACAGAAGCACTTCAAGGTCAGAAGATCAGAAGATGCTTTGCACCAAGCTGTTTGACTCTGATGATATTCAAACGTTGTATTCACAAACATCAGATCAGAAGGAAGTACAAGTGGCAAGCTACGCTGACTGACAAAAGGAACGTTAAAAGCTATTAAAGGCAACGTCAGTAGACACAGCGTGAACAAGGCTCGAGGTAGTTGACAAAAGCGTATAACATTAAATGCGATGTTGTACGGAACACGCAAAGCATTAAATGCACTCAACGGTCATCTTCTCCAACGCCTATAAATATGAAGTTCTGATGAGAAGCAAGGTTAACAATTCTGAAAAAAACAACTCATATTAACTTGCTGAAACTCTGTTCTATTCAAAGCTCAGAATCTTCATCTTCATCAAAGCTCACTACATTGCTGTTGTAATATATTAGTGAGATTAAGCTTAAACGTTAAGAGAAATATCACAGTTTGTGATTATAGCTTTTAAGAAGCAATTGTAATACTCTTAGAATTGATTACATTAAGTTGTAAGGAACTAGAGTGATCGTGTGGATCAGAATACTCTAGGAAGTCTTAGAGGGTATCTAAGCAGGTTGTAACTAGAGTGATCGTGTGGATCAGAATACTCTAGAAAGTCTTAGAGGGTATCTAAGCAGTTGTTCCTGGAGTGATCAGTGTGTGATCAGAAGACTCTGGAAGACTTAGTTGCTGACTAAGTGGAGAACCATTGTAATCCGTGCGATTAGTGGATTAAATCCTCAGTTGAGGTAAATCATCTCTGAGGGGGTGGACTGGAGTAGTTTAGTTAACAACGAACCAGGATAAAAATAACTGTGCAATTTATTTTTATCTGTCAAGTTTTTAAAGCTACACTTATTCAAACCCCCCCTTTCTAAGTGTTTTTCTATCCTTCAATTGGTATCAGAGCGCCGGTTCTAAGGTGCAAGCACTTAACCGTGTTTAGAAAAGATTCAGGAAGAGAAAAACGCTTCAGTAAAAGATGGCTGATGAAACTGCAAAGTCTACATCTACATCTGGCTCTGCTGAGCAACACAACGGTAACAATGGTTATACTAGACCGCCGGTATTTGATGGTGAAAACTTTGAATACTGGAAAGATAAACTGGAAAGTTACTTTCTTGGTCTAGATGGTGATCTATGGGATCTTCTGATGGATGGTTACAAACATCCAGTAAATGCCAGTGGCGTAAAGCTGACAAGGCAAGAAATGAGTGATGATCAGAAGAAGCTTTTCAGGAATCACCATAAATGCAGAACTGTTTTGCTGAATGCTATCTCTCATGCTGAGTATGAGAAGATATCTAACAGGGAAACGGCCTATGACATATATGAGTCCTTGAAAATGACTCATGAAGGAAATGCTCAAGTCAAGGAGACTAAAGCTCTCGCTTTAATCCAGAAGTATGAAGCCTTCAAGATGGAGGATGATGAAGACATTGAAAAGATGTTTTCAAGATTTCAAACTCTTACTGCTGGATTGAGAGTTCTTGACAAGGGATACACCAAGGCTGATCACGTAAAGAAGATCATCAGAAGCTTACCCAGAAGATGGGGTCCTATGGTGACTGCATTTAAGATTGCGAAGAATCTGAATGAAGTTTCTCTGGAAGAGCTTATCAGTGCCTTGAGGAGTCATGAAATTGAACTGGATGCAAACGAGCCTCAAAAGAAAGGTAAGTCTATTGCATTAAAATCCAATATCATGAAATGCACTAACGCTTTTCAGGCTAGAGAAGAAGATCCTGAAGAATCAGAATCTGAAGAAGAAGATGAACTGTCCTTGATCTCCAGAAGGCTAAATCAACTCTGGAAGAACAAGCAAAGGAAGTTCAGAGGCGTCAGAAGTTCAAAGAAATTTGAACGTGGAGAATCTTCTGATGACAGAAGATTTGACAAGAAGAAGGTCATGTGCTATGAATGCAATGAGCCTGGACACTTCAAGAATGAATGTCCAAAACTTCAGAAGGAAAATCCCAAAAAGAAGTTTCATAAGAAAAAAGGTCTTATGGCAACCTGGGATGAGTCAGAAGATGATTCAGACTCTGAAGATGAGCAGGCTAACTGTGCGCTGATGGCGACAGAAGATGACGGATCAGAATCTACATCAGAATCAGATTCTGAAGAGGTATTCTCTGAACTTACTAGAGATGAGTTAGTTTCCGGTCTAACAGAACTTCTGGAATTCAAGTCTCAGATTAGTCTCAAATACAAAGAGCTGAAAAAGCTATTTGAATTTGAAACAAAGAAGCTTGAGTTGGAGAATTCTGAATTAAAAGAAAAACTTTTAAAATTATCCAATAATGTTGGATCTCCTTCTGATTCAGAAAAATCCACTCATAGTCTAAACCATATTCTGAAAGAATATGACTTAAGTTTCAGGAAGTTCTTATCTAGAAGTATTGGCAGAAGTCAGCTAGCTTCTATGATATATGTTGTGTCTGGAAACAAAAGAGTTGGCATTGGTTTTGAGGGTGAAACCCCATACAAACTTGAACCTGTTGATGAAATGAAATTCACATACAAGCCATTGTATGATCAGTTCAAGTATGGCCACTCCCATGATATTAGGCACACTTCACATGCTCAAAGTTTTCACATAACACACACCAAAAAGCATGTGACACAACCTAGGAAATATCATGAAACTCACATTAAAAATTATCATGCTGTTCCTCCTATTGCTTACAATGTTAAACCCAAGTTCAATCAGAACTTGAGAAAATCTAACAAGAAAGGACCCAAGAAAATGTGGGTACCTAAGGATAAGATTATTCCTATTGCAGATATCCTTGGCTGCAAAAAGGACAAAGCACAACATGTCGTGGTACCTGGACTCTGGATGCTCACGACACATGACAGGAAGAAGGTCTATGTTCCAAGACCTGGTGCTTAAGTCTGGAGGAGAAGTCAAGTTTGGAGGAGATCAGAAGGGCAAGATAATTGGCTCTGGAACTATAAAGTCTGGTAACTCTCCTTCCATTTCTAATGTACTTCTTGTAGAAGGATTAACACATAACCTCTTATCTATCAGTCAATTGAGTGACAATGGTTATGATATAATCTTTAATCAAAAGTCTTGCAAGGCTGTAAATCAGAAGGATGGCTCAATCCTATTTACAGGCAAGAGGAAGAACAACATTTATAAGACAGATCTGCAAGATCTTATGAGTCAGAAGGTGACTTGTCTTATGTCTGTTTCTGAAGAGCAGTGGGTCTGGCCCAGAAGATTAGGTCATGCTAGTTTGAGAAAGATTTCTCAGATTAACAAACTGGATCTTGTCAGAGGACTCCCTAATCTGAAATTCAAATTAGATGCTCTTTGTGAAGCATGTCAGAAGGGCAAGTTCTCCAAACCTGCATTCAAGTCCAAGAATGTTGTTTCTACCTCAAGGCCATTAGAACTCTTGCACATTGATCTGTTTGGCCCAGTCAAAACAGCATCTGTCAGAGGGAAGAAATATGGATTAGTCATCGTAGATGATTATAGCCGCTGGACGTGGGTAAAATTCTTGAAACACAAGGATGAGTCTCATTCAGTGTTCTTTGATTTCTGCATTCAGATTCAATCTGAAAAAGAGTGTAAAATCATAAAGGTCAGAAGTGATCATGGTGGTGAATTTGAGAACAGATCCTTTGAAGAATTCTTCAAAAGAAATGGTATTGCCCATGATTTCTCTTGTCCTAGAACTCCACAGCAAAATGGGGTTGTAGAACGAAAGAATAGGACTCTGCAAGAAATGGCCAGAACCATGATCAATGAAACCAATATGGCTAAGCATTTCTGGGCAGAAGCAATAAACACTGCATGCTATATTCAGAATAGAATCTCTATCAGACCTATTCTAAATAAGACTCCTTATGAATTGTGGAAGAATAAAAAGCCCAACATTTCATATTTCCATCCTTTTGGATGTGTATGCTTTATTCTGAACACTAAAGATCATCTTGGTAAGTTTGATTCCAAAGCACAAAAATGTTTCCTTCTTGGATATTCTGAACGCTCAAAAGGCTACAGAGTATACAATACTGAAACATTGATTGTGGAAGAATCAATCAATATCAGGTTTGATGATAAGCTTGGTTCTGAAAAACCAAAGCAGTTTGATAATTTTGCAGATTGTGATATTGATATATCAGAAGTTGTTGAGCCAAGAAGCAACGCATCAGAAGCAGAGCTTCTCAGAAGCAAAGAATATGAAGATCAAGTATCAGCTTCTCTGGAGAATCTAAGCATTTCTGAAGAACCATCTGTCAGAAGATCATCCAGACTCATCTCTGGTCATTCAGAAGATGTCATTCTTGGAAAGAAGGATGATCCAATCAGAACAAGAGCATTCCTTAAGAACAATGCAGACTGTCAATTAGGCCTTGTATCTTTGATCGAGCCAACTTCTGTTGATCATGCTCTAGAAGATCCAGACTGGATAATTGCTATGCAAGAAGAACTGAATCAGTTTACAAGAAATGATGTTTGGGATCTTGTTCCTAGACCAGATGGATTCAATATAATAGGTACAAAATGGGTCTTCAGAAACAAGCCCAGAATGAGAAGATGAGAAGTTCTTATGTATGGGTATCTTCTAAAATGAAATCTTTTTTTTAAGAAGTTCTGATTGAAATCAATTAGAAATTGTGATTCAGTTATTACTAACGTTTCATTGTCTAAGTTGATTCAGAATCTCTTCAAAAGCAAAACAGCTGTAACTGGCTATCCAGATGGTAAACACGTGTTCACTATTCCTGGACAAGCGTGCGTGCAGTTGAGGGGACGTCTACTTAGGTAACTGTGCAAATCACGTCTTTTGTCATTATTATCTCTCCTCACGTCACGTAAAATTAAATGATTTTCATCATTTACTCTCTTTCAGTTTTCTTTTTATACTCTTCAAACGTTTCTTTTCCCTCTTATATTTCTCTCACTTTGCATTCAGTTTCTTTTTCGTTCTCTCTCTTTGCATTCATATCATAAACCCTAGCAGTTTCCAATATCTGCAACTTCATCATGAATCCATCGTCAAGCTCTGGGAATCAAGATAATGATCGGAAACAAAAGAGAAAGGCAACTGCTGAACCAGAAACCAAACCAAAAAGAGTAAGGATCACCTATGACCCTCTCAAAATGAACCCGTTTGAAGCTATGATGTCTGGAAATTACTCTAGACGTGTGTATCAACCCCTTGACGGTACCCCTCAATCACCTCCCTCTTCACAGACCTCCACCACCTCTTCCTCCTCATTCATCCTCTCGGAACCACCTTCTTCACCATCTGATATCTCCTCTCCTTCAACCCATCCATCAGATATTTCTTCATCTCTCTCACACCCTTTTCCCACCAGAACACCTAATCCCTATAGTGTTGTTTTTCCCGACTCCAGGTTCACTGTCAACCCTCCAACCCCTACCACTCAATCATTTCTGGAGCTTTTACATTCTGATGTAAATGGCTGGTTGGAGATTCTGGGTGCTGCTCACCTTAACCATCTGGATGAGTATGCTACAAGCAACCTTTGGGATACCTTTCGTCAGGATTTTCTGGTTAGGGCTACAGACACTCAGAGAAGGATCATGTCTGAAGCTCCTGGTATTCGTGGTCTTCGGTTGGAAGTTGGTGAAAGCAGCTATCACCATCTCATCAGGAACAGAAGTGTTCTTGAGAAGAAGATACCTGCAGATGAGTTGGAAGAAGAAAATCTCTGCAGAGACATCGTGGTGTGGAAACCATGGTTTCCTGTGCTGACTGGAGATTTTCAGTGGCTGTTTAACTGGTTCAGAATGAACCCTTCTGAAAAAGCACCTCACATGGTCTTTCCAGTAGTGGTTTATCCTGCTGAAGTTGCTGGTCCTACTCCTCCAACAAACCTAGCAGCTATTCTTCAAGCGTTGGAAGTTGGAACTTCTGAGCTGCCTGAACCAGAATATGCTAAGGCTACTTCTGAGTCAGACTCAGATGAGGAAATGGAAGATGCACAAGCTGAAGATCTCCCAGAAGATCACCCTGCTGAGATTGCTGTCCCTTTTGGCAGAAATTCAGGTGCCTCTTCTTCTGGTGAAACCTCAGCTCTGATGGAGACCTTGGAAGCTCTTCATCAGAATCAAGCTATGCTGGCTTCTCGTTTGGACGCGCAAGAAGTAGCCAATGCTGAGTTTCGCTCCTTCATGGCAAGGCAAGCTACAAGCACTGACGGGATTCATGATGTTCTGGCACGGATTTTGCGTAGGCTAGGATCTTAGTCCTTTGGTCTGTGTAGTTTTCTTTCCTTGTTGCATCTGTTTTCCTGCATTCCTCTTTTGTAATCTTTCTTGTTGAAATCAATGAAAAGTTATTTGTGTTTCTTTCCTTTTGTCTCTTGCTTTGCATCTGAATCTCTTATGCTTTTTGATGTTATGACAAAAAGGGGGAGAAGATAAATGATAAATGATTTGATTAATCTATCAGTTGCTGGGTAAAGCTCCCACACATTTACTAACAAGAACTGCAAGTTCTATATGGTTTAAGTGTTTTGCAGGTATAAAGAAGTGAAGAGAATCTTCAAAGCAAACACAAGAAGCAAAACCATAAGAAGTGTTATTCTGTAAAAAGAATAAGCTCATGGAAACTGAAGCAAGCTAAGTGCTGTCAAGCTTCAGAAATCAGAAGCAAGAAAGAAGAATGAATCAGAAGCACTGATAATAGAATTTGATCCATATTTGTCTATTTGCTCTGACAAAATTCTATTTGCTCTGATACATTATTTTAGCCTATATGGCTCTGATACATATCATGTATTCGAATATACATTTTATGTTCTGACTCGTTCATGCTGACTTTTGTCGTTTAGTTTTTGTTCTGTAACATTTCAGGATGTAGAGATGCTCTGATGATGCTCTGGTACATTCAACAATGTTCTGATACAAATCTAGCATGAAGTGATGTTGGTAGAAATTCAAAGCTCTGAAGCTATCCTAAATGGAAGCAGAAATCAGAAGCTGTGAATGTTCTAAAGATCCAGAAAACTCAAGTTCTGAAGCTGTCCTAAATGGAAGCAGAAATCAGAAGCTGTGAATGTTCTGAAGATCAAAGAAATTCAAGTTCTGAAGCTGTCCTAAATGGAAGCAGAAATCAGAAGCTGTGAATGTTCTGAAGATCAAAGAAATTCAAGTTCTGAAGCTGTCCTAGATGGAAGCAGGAATCAGAAGTTGTGAGTGTTCTAGGGATCTAAAGAAATTCTAGTTCTGAAGCTGTCCAATGGAAGCAGAAGTCAGAAGCTATGAATTCTCTGAAGACAGAAGCTTATGTGATCGTCTCTACCGAAATAATCAGGGAAGTCTTTTATTAAAGTTCTTCGAGTATTTATTTCAGGGGGAGATTATTTATCTCAGGGGGAGATTGTTAATCTCAGGGGGAGACATATTCATATGCTTATGCTATAGCTGTGTAATTTGTCTTTTGCCGTCTGCTCTTTCTGATCGCAAATTCATATCATTTATATATGTTTTTGTCATCATCAAAAAGGGGGAGATTGTTAGAACAAGATTTGTTCTGATCAATTATCTTAGTTTTGATGATAACAATAATATGAATTTTGCTTAAGATAATATGGTACTCTAATCCAATGCAATTTCCTTTTCAGGAAATATATAAAGAGTATGCATAATTCAGCGCTCAGAAGCTTTGTCTCAAAGGGTTCAGCATGCAACATCAGAACATGGTCTGGCAAGACATCAGAAGATGGTCGAAGCAGAATCAGAACATGGGTCTATGGAAGCATCAGAAGAACATGAGATCAGAAGCACTGAAGTTCTGATGGTATCACGCACAGAAGCACTTCAAGGTCAGAAGATCAGAAGATGCTTTGCACCAAGCTGTTTGACTCTGATGATATTCAAACGTTGTATTCACAAACATCAGATCAGAAGGAAGTACAAGTGGCAAGCTACGCTGACTGACAAAAGGAACGTTAAAAGCTATTAAAGGCAACGTCAGTAGACACAGCGTGAACAAGGCTCGAGGTAGTTGACAAAAGCGTATAACATTAAATGCGATGCTGTACGGAACACGCAAAACATTAAATGCACTCAACGGTCATCTTCTCCAACGCCTATAAATATGAAGTTCTGATGAGAAGCAAGGTTAACAATTCTGAAAAAAACAACTCATATTAACTTGCTGAAACTCTGTTCTATTCAAAGCTCAGAATCTTCATCTTCATCAAAGCTCACTACATTGCTGTTGTAATATATTAGTGAGATTAAGCTTAAACGTTAAGAGAAATATCACAGTTTGTGATTATAGCTTTTAAGAAGCAATTGTAATACTCTTAGAATTGATTACATTAAGTTGTAAGGAACTAGAGTGATCGTGTGGATCAGAATACTCTAGGAAGTCTTAGAGGGTATCTAAGCAGGTTGTAACTAGAGTGATCGTGTGGATCAGAATACTCTAGAAAGTCTTAGAGGGTATCTAAGCAGTTGTTCCTGGAGTGATCAGTGTGTGATCAGAAGACTCTGGAAGACTTAGTTGCTGACTAAGTGGAGAACCATTGTAATCCGTGCGATTAGTGGATTAAATCCTCAGTTGAGGTAAATCATCTCTGCGGGGGTGGACTGGAGTAGTTTAGTTAACAACGAACCAGGATAAAAATAACTGTGCAATTTATTTTTATCTGTCAAGTTTTTAAAGCTACACTTATTCAAACCCCCCCCCCTTTCTAAGTGTTTTTCTATCCTTCAGTGGCTCGTCATAATCTTTCATCTTGAGGTACATGACGTCCTCGTCGGGAAAGTCAAAACTGGTTGATTCATGACCATTGAGTGGGTGGTGAGCCAGATGCTCAGCTAGAATGCTTCCTTTCACGGCTTTCTGTGCATGATACTCAATGTCATATTCTGATAATAACATCTGCCAACGGGCAATTCTCCCAGTTAAGGCAGGCTTCTCAAAGATGTACTTGATTGGATCCATATGGGAGATCAAACAAGTAGTATGTCGAATCATGTACTGGCGGAGACGCTTGGCAGCCCAGGCCAAAGCACAACAGGTCTTCTCGAGCATGGAGTAGCGGGATTCACAGTCAGTGAATTTCTTGCTCAGGTAGTAGATGGCATGCTCTTTTCTTCTCGTCTCGTCTTGCTGTCCAAGGACACAACCCATGGAATCTTCTAAGACGGATATCAAAGGTCTTCCTTCCACTGGAGGAGACAAGATGGGTGGTTCGAGCAGATATTCCTTAATGTTGTCGAACGCTTTCTGACAATCGTCTGTCCAGACGCAACTTTGATTTTTCCGTAGAAGTTTGAAAATTGGAGCACAAGTTGCTGTCATGAGATATGTCATACCCTAATTTTTGACCCCCCTGAGATGACATATCTTCAGGATTTTTCATCAGGTCAAGACAAGTATCCAGAATAGTCATTTCTCCATCTGGTACCTAATCGAGGATGCTCAAAGACAAGAAAGCTCAGGCAAAGGATCAATCAATACAAGGATTAGTCCCTAATACAATCATGAGACTCAAAGACTTCACTTTTCTCATCTATGATTGATTAGACATCCAGTCATATGAGTACAGGTTTACTCAGGTCGCCAGACTAGAGTTCTGAGCCTATCAAGGACTGAAATCAGGGATCACAATTGGGAAACCCTAAAAAACCTCAGAGGGTCATTCAAAGACATCAATCATCTTCAAATAACTCATATTACAAGGTCTACTGGACATCACACTTCAATTCAAAGTCTACAGTCATTACTTTCACATGGTCGACAAATTAGGGTTTTGACCTAATTCACCAAGATAGTTGACTTCTGATCAGGGCATGAATCCAAAACTCAAGACATGATTCAAGGATCTCTACTACCTCCATATAATCCATTTATATCATCCAGTTGTGGAGAAGATCTTATTTCTACACAAAAGCCCAAAAATTCACTTTGTCAGGAAAAAGTCAACTGTGAAGGATCATCATTGACTTTTAAGGTTTTTGGTCAAAAAATGACTTTCAAAGATCAATATCATCAATATATGGATGTCAAAGTCATTTGGCCAAAGAAATTCAAAGAAATTCATCAAGGAGCGAAAAGTCGGGAATTAGGGTTTTTGAAGGCATGGTGAGATCTCAAAATTTCACCTACACAACTCAAAAAACTTCCAACATGAAAGTTGTAGATCTTGCAAAATAAAACAACATCTTACAAAGGAACTTTTTTCAAAAGATCAACCATTTATGAAGTTTTGGAAATTTTGAAGTTTAGGTCATAAACACTTAGAAATTTTTCTAAGTGTTTTAACCTAGTTTTCATCCAACTTTGGGCTCATTTTTCACAAATTTCCCAAATGATTCTGAAGAAGACATAAACTAATGATTTAAAGTAGATGTTTAGGGCTTTCCAAATTGTGTTCAACCTTCTCCAAATTCAATTTGAGCTAAGAGTTATGCTTGTTCAAAGTTGGCCTCATGAAGTAAAATTATAGGTCATGGACACTTTTGGACTTTGCAAATTTTGTGCAAATAACCTCTCTTATGGATGCTACACGACCCATAACACATCTGAAACCATGCCATGCATTCATTTTCACCATGCCATAAGGATTGAAGAAGATTCTAAAAAACAAGAACATGTGATTATGTAATGATTACATTTGTGAATTTATGGCAAATTGATGAATCACCCAAGGAATCTTCTCACCAACCAATTAGAGCTCATTTCTGGCTCAGAATTGTCCCCTAAGATCAAGCAAAATCGAGGGCTAGGGGATTGATCAAATGGAATCAAAATTCTCATCATTGCATAAGAGATATTTGCAAAATTCCTTCATGGCTAAGAAAGCAAATCAACTTCACTAAGGAAGCTCACTCCTCTGCAGCTATACTGATCCATTTGCCTATAAATACAGATGCATTCCTCATTCAAAAACACACCAAAGCAACCATATTACTTGCTTTCTCTTTCTCTCCTCTTGTTCATTGTTTTTCAAAGTTCTTTGGCAAGAAGAATCGATTTCTTCAAACCAAAGCTTATCTTTGGGAAGTGAGCATTCTAACATCTCAAGGGTGGTCATTTGAGGTGATCCAAGCACCTGGATCACTTCTGTAGGTGGAGGAACACCATTGTTGCTCTCACTTTGGAGCACTTGCAGTTGGAGGTCCATGGAGTGATTCAGAAGGTTTCAAGGCAAGCCAATCATCCAGACACACTCCTCAGGTCATAGTGAAGCTAACCAGATGGCTGCAGCTCATCTGTAACTCAGGATTCAACAACCTCCATGTCCACTTGAAGCTCAAATCGAGGGAGGTCCATAGAACAATTCAGAAGGATTCAGGCTACAATAAGCATCCAGTTAGCATCATTGAGTCTCAGGGAAGCTATTGAGATCATTCATTCAAACCCAGGTGCTCTCAATCATCCTCACGATCTCCATTTTCAGAGGTAAGTTTCTGAACTTCACCTCTCTAATTTAAGTACCTTTTGTGAAATAGCTCGATTCTATCTTGTTCAGCATCATCAGAGGATTGAAAACCCTCTATCATCATCCATTTATCTTTCAGTATAGTCATTTAATTTGATTTTGAAATTTTAGGGTTCTTCACGATTTCTGATAAATTAGTTAGATGTAGTTAATGATAGTTCATGTTAGTTACATATTTAGAATCGTGAGTGAAATTAGAGCAAGTTTCGTGTTTACATCATGACAAATGGTTGAGAAACGAGTGAGTTCAGAAATCCAAAAATGGAGAGCTTGAGGTTGAAGACGAAGATGGTGGTGGCGCGCAAATTTGAATTCTCAGGGCAGGGTTTATTTTATTTTGAATGGTATGCGTTTTATTAACGACTAAACAACTTGCCCTAGTGGCCACACATGCGCCCTTAGTATCATCATGCCACAAGTCTGGGGTTCGAATCCCCCTCGCCCCAGACTTTTTCATCCTTTTATTTTTTTCAGATTTTTCTAACTTGTTTTAAAACAAAACCAAATGCGCGCGTGTTATAGTCACCAACTGGCGTTTGGCTCAGTGGTGTTGTTTTGAGTGTGTGGCTATAAGGGCGTGAGTTCAAGCCTTGCTAGGACCAAAACCTATTTTTTTATCACTTTTCTAACTTAATTCCTTCACAACTTTAACCAATTATTTAACTTATCAAATTAATTCATTTTGACTTCATTTTTTAAACACTTGTTGATTAATATATATATTTTATAAATAATCAAAAAAATCATAAAAATATTATTTATTTCATGTATTTTAATTAGGTTTAAAATAGTATGTTTTAAATGTTTTCTTAAATACTTTAAAATATATATATTCATTTTGTTTTAACCTAATTACTTTGTGAATAATGTTATGATAAAAACCCTATTTATTTAGGTCTTAATTAGGTATAGATTTCATCTTTGCCTTAATTAAGTTGACTTTTGTCAATCTACAAAATTGTTTTCAATCTCTGATTAAATCAAACGATTAAGGTTTTCAAACAACAAAACCTCATATTATTCCAAATCATTTTCAAATTTCTGTTATAACCAGTACTGTAAAGTACTGGGCCTCTAATAGAGTGTAAGTCCCAAAAACCTTCTCTTCTTAGCTTGTTTTCAAAACTGTATTTTTCAAAATCTTCTTTCTGTTTTCAAAACATTCCTCTGGTATTTGAAGGGCATTATTCCCGGTGAAACTCTTCAGATACCTATGTGACCTTTGTCCATCTTCACTTCTTCTGTTTTCAAAAACCATTGACTGTTTATCATATATATTCAACTGTTATCAACAAAACAACAAAAATACTGTTGAGGCTCTGTACATACTTCTTCAATGGCCTCCACTCCATCCAGGTTAGGCTTTACAAGCTTTCAATTTACAGTCTTTGTTTAAATTACTGTCAAATATAAACTGTGCATATATTAGTACTGCGTTTGAGTATAAACCTTAGGACAGTTAAACTATATATATATTATAGGAATATGGCCTAGGATTGAGAATGTCTTCCCGGTGAAGGCTCTTTCCTAATTAGAGATCTGTAGTTCAAACCCCCAAGATGAATTATTCCCGGTGAAACATCTTGGCAAAAACCTTAGAATCCAAAAATATAGGACACATCCACCCAAAGAGGAATTATTCCCGGTGAAACCTCTTACCCATTTGCTTAGAGCCAAAATAAGTTCAAAACTACATAAGCTTTCTCTTGTGCTATAACAAGGACCCTCGATTAGCCTCCTCTTGGGCTTTGTACAAGGACCCACAGGCTTCTTAAAAGCATTTCCAGCTTCCTCTTGAGCTTGTATACAAGGACCCATCAGGTTTCTTATAAACATAGGAACAGGTCTTTAGTCACCTTTTTAGCCTACCCTGGTGAGTTTCTTCCAATTTAAACCAGACTTTAAACAAGCTAAGTTTGTCTCAATTTCACATTGAGTACATTTTTTTGGAATGAGAGACATGGACAGTCTCTGTCACCCTTATCTTCATCAATCTTCCTTAGCAGAGTCTAGGATCCATGTTTGGTCATCCTCAGCATTGAGTCAGCCTTCATCTTGGGCTTTAAACAAGAAGTCTCACTAGATAATCTTTCTGCCAATCTTTTCATCCTTTAATAATTAATGGAGTGCTACCCAAATCATTCATTTCAATAAAAACCCCTGGAAAGGGTTAGCCTCCAAAGTCAATTAAAATCAACTTCCTTAAAATCCCTGGAAAGGGTTAGCTTCCACACATTCCTTCATTTTAATAAAAATCCCTGGAAAGGGTTAGCCTCCAAAGTCAATTAATAAAAATGTCAAAAAATAAATAGATTTCATTCTCTTAGGAGATAATTTCCCCAAAAGAGTCAAAACCCCTGGAAAGGGTCAGCCTCCAAAAAACATGATAAAGTCAGTCTTTTAACAGACAAATTCACCAGCTGAGTCAAAATCCCTGGAAAGGGTTAGCTTCCAACGAAAAACGGTCTTTTAATAAATGAAACCTCCTCAGTAGAGTCAAAACCAACAAAAACAGTTAGCCTCAACCTTGGGCTTCATACAAGGCACCCAAACAATAAAACTCCCCTGTCAAGAGTCTGCCTCAACCTTGGGCATTGTACAAGGCAGATAATAGAGTCTCCCCAGTGAGTTCTTCATCATTCAGTAGCCACAACCTTGGGCTTTGTACAAGGCAGATAAACCATATTTTCATGTGTCAAAGATTTCTAGCACTTAGGATCTTTCCCCATATAGTCATCCATACTTAATTCATTTAAGAGTCCGCCACAACCTTGGGCTTTGTACAAGGCAGAAAATAATGTTTTCCCTAGCTAGAGTCAGCCATAACCTTGGGCTTTGTACAAGGCACATAAAATAGAGTCATTCATTCAATTATACTCAACAGTTAGCCACAACCTTGGGCTTTGTACAAGGCACACAAATAGAGTCTCCCTAAGTAGAGTCAGCCTCAATTCTGGGCTTTGTACAGAACACAAAATACCCTGTAATTAACCCCCAGTGGAGCCATCTCCCAGAGTCAATAATATTAATTAATCAATCAAAAAGCCTCAAGCTTGGGCCTCATACAAGCCAGCTAAAAGTCAAATCTTTTATACAGTAGATAGACATAGCTTATCTCCATAGAGAGATATTTTTACTACTCTACCACATTCAAACAAACAAACATTTCATTTCAATTTTAATCAAGTCTCCCATTTAGGACTCTGAAAGACATGCTCTGGCACATCCCCAGACTTGTACACTTTCCCTAATATGGACGAGCATCTTTCTTTCATTTAAGAGGCATCTGACTGGCATACTTGCAAACACACAAGTAAGGTCCCCCTCTTGAATGAACTGAATTCAGTTATTCTGTCACACCTTTAAATGTTTGTGGTAGAATAGTACAAATACCTCTCTGTAGAGATGATTTCATGTCTCTTTACTGTAAACAGAGATTTAATTCCAAGCTTCAACCTTGAGCTTCAAGCAAGGCACCAAAAATAATTAATTTCCCTAGTTAGTTCCCCGAACTACATTAAGCTCTGACTTCCACTAGGGATATGTAGGCATGAGGTTCACAAGGAATCTCAGCGAGCTAATAAAATACCAAAAATAGTCAGTCTGTCTATCTGTCTGTCTTTTAAAAACAATTCAATTCCTTCTCCTAACACAAAGGAGAAACTTTCCCAATCATTAGCAGCAAACACAATCACAATGACACAGAGAAGGTTCCTGTAGAGTACTACAGATATGTAGGGTGTTTAAACACTTCCCTATGTATAACCGACCCCCCGGACTCCAGAATTTCTAGTCTAGGTGTAAATCCCCACACTTAGCAAACTCCTAGGGTTTAGTTGAGATCTTTTTTCCCCTTTCCTACTCGTAGGACAAATAAGAAAGTTCGTGTGATATCGTAGGAAGAACTGAAATAAAATTCATCCCACCACGGGCGCATTCTCCTTCCAAATTTCGCGTGAAGGGTCTAGCGTGCCGTCCTCCCAAGTGAAACGGGGAGGTAAAAGAAAACGACACCACAGAAAAATGGCGACTCTGCTGGGGATATAAGTGTTCAAAACCTTGGTTTTTCATCCAAACCAATGGTTGACCTGTTGCTGGTCCAGCCCCAATGAGGAATTAGGGATGCCAAATTCCCCCTCAAACAAGAGAGGTCCTGCCTAACCTCTGTGTCATATCATGTGATTGTTGCATATATATTTGTTTATTTTGTTTATTCTGTATCGGGAAAGGGCTTGATTCCCCCTTGTGGTGAGAAATCCTATACCCGGATTTGAGTGCAACATAAGATAGGATGGAGGATGTCTTCCCGGTGAAGACCCTCTAATCTTGGTTTCCAAGTCTACTCTTGGGATTTGCCTGGCTGGTTGTGATTAACTGCGCCACTGCATTCCGAGACTGATTTGTACCAGGAGGACCTAGAAACACATTAACCCCACTTAAAGCCTTTTTTAGGACGTAGAGCGGTGATTACGGAAGTAATTGTCACGCAGATACTACACTCAGAGAAAACTCTCTTATAGATACCAATCAACGTATCTTTAAGGTTGAGCAAAAACTCTGAGACCCCTAGAACCCGTTCTACAGGTACAAAAATCCTTAACCTTAGTTTACCATTGGGGCGGGAGATTGCGTTTTGACTTCATGACCACTATAACCTTCAACGCCATGTTTGTTTAAAACTCTTGTGTGTGCATTCATGCATTCATGCATCATTCATTCATAAACAACTAAAAACAAAAAGAGTCTTTTTCGAGTCGTTTTTCAAG